>NW_009187003.1:3038-58879 GCF_000690835.1 Fulmarus glacialis | reverse complement strand
TATATAAAATACAACATGATAATGAACCATGATGATACATTCTGCTTCCTAAGAGACTAGTTACAAAATAAAGAGGCAGGGAAAAATAAAAAAAAGAAAAACAATGCTGGCTTCTTTGAAATGTTCCATGGTAGACCTTACTTAGGGAAAGCTGTGTGTGACTGCCAGGCCTCCAGTCATAACAAGTCCCTTTCTGAAGTAACTGACATAGCAACAAGATATGTGACTACTTCAGAAAGTCACAATGACATTGCTATTCAGCATGCCCAGATGCTGTCAAACACACCAAATAAAATAAATTCTTCTACAGCATAATCCCTAAGTGATAAAGATTTATTAATATTTTACATTCAGTGATCTTTAATTAGAACTATTTGTGTGTTAATGAGGCATAGTAGTAAAGCAAACAGAATGCTTAAGCCTCTGTGATAATCATGCATTACTCAAGCAACTAAATAATTAAAAAAAAAACCCAACCCCCCAAAAAACCCAAACACCAAACCCACAAACAGAATAAAACTATCTCAAAAACCAAAAATCTATATAGCAACATGAGAAGCACTTTAATATTCCACAGTCTGATTAGAGCAAATTGGCATAATTTGTTAGTGTGTAGAACATAAAACCATTTGATTTAGGTACTAGGTCATTCTTCCTAGTTGCATTCAGTGGGAAGACCCTGTCCTACAGAAGTCCACAGGAGACTGGAAATACTTTGAGGAAAAAAGAAAAGAAAAAAATAAGAGAGAGAGAGAGAAGAAAAAAAACAGGTACCAGAACTGAATCTTGAGTAAAATTTCACAGATGTGTTCATACATAATTTTCCCCTCCATTGGCATTGTTTGGTGGAGTGTTGGTCTGTTCTTCTATGGCAATTCTTATATTCTCATGTGGAGCACAGGAAAGCAATTTTGTAAGAGTGACATCTAATGCAGGAAACTAAATTATATTCTATCCTTGCATTACAGTGTCATAAACCGATAATGTGAGCTGCTACAAAATGTTATTTACTCCAGTACTGCTCCTTCCTAAAAAATTTTGCACATGGTACACCTTTTATAACAAATCTGGTTTTTATCAAGGCAGGTTACGAATAGCAAATTATCTTGCAGACAGCCATGTGTTTTCTTGCCAGCGCTGATTCAGGTGAATCCTGCACACTTCTGCATTTCAGGCCTGCTTCTATTCAGACTGCTTTCATAACAATGAAAGTCTTTGGACTTTAATGAAATTCCATCTCAGCTCACACTCTCTCACAGAGAAAAGAATTAAGCCCTTCTAACAGTTTCCTGGATACCGTCTGATTGATAAGATGTGTGGTCCATTGATAAATGTTCTAGATGAGGACTGAGGGGCTGTCAAGACTTTCAGGTCTTGAATGCAGACTTTTTGAATGGGGGTGAATTCTGTAGTATTTCTACTGATTAATCAGAGAAAGGGTATTTTTAAGTCGCTGCAATGCTTTTAAAGTAGTTTGTTTTTATAGCAGCAAATGAAAGTATAGTTATAACTGTAACTAATGAAATCAGATTAAGTACCTTAATTATTATTTATGCACACAGTATGGACAACAAGAAAAAAAACCCAAACAAACCCCAAACAAACAACAACAACAACAAAAAACACCTGAAAACTTTATTCTAAGGTATTTCCCACTGGTATGACTGACTTTGGTTTTTTTTCTGTTAGAGACAGAATAAAGATCCATCCTCTATTTGTTATTTAAAACCCTAGGAAGGAGATTCCAGTTTCCTGAGATTCTATTTATAACCTGTGATAGGTAAACAGTCATGCGTCCCCCAGCTCTGTCAATGATCAGACAAGTTGCTGTCAAGTTTAAATCTACTGTTGATGACACCAGCTTTGGGACTTTCTTCGTGTTTCTCTCACTGTCATACCTATGGTTCTTCCAGGTTGTCCATGTCTTGCCAAAACCCACTTGTGAGTTATATATGTGTCTTCATGTGTTTCAGATCACTGCAGAGCAATCATACCTGCCATGCTGTCTGCCAGCAGGATGGTGCCTACACTGCTAGGTTAACAATACGTAGAACTGGTGAACCAACGTGTGTCTAGATTTTGTGATTATTTTTCATTTTAGAGCAGAGTCCTTTTCTGGCTATTCCTTATATCACCTCTATCCTTCATTGCCTACCTTATCAGCTATTTTGCAAGCTTTTTGAAACAAGGTCTTGTCTTTATGTATTGCTTTCAAAGCTCCTGCTAGACTTATAGATTTGGTAAAACAATTGATTTACTATTTTTCAATGAAAACATTTTCTGCTAAACTGACATTCAAGGGGATTGTAATTCCTGTTTAAGAAATCTTAGTAATGTTAACAAGCAAGATATGTAACAACCCTTGTCCACAGAAAATACATTCCTGGATGTTTAGAAGAACCAGTAACAAGTGAAAATTCTTCTCTTTTGATATTTCAAAAGTTAAATCAGATGGAAATATACGTAGAATAAAAAGAGACCAGTGAAATGATGCAGACACTGCTTCCCATCTCCGTTAATTAAAGACTAGATGTTGAGTGGTTGTGTTACATTTTGAACACGATTTTTTTTCCCTTGTACAATCTTTTATTAGTCTTGAAAATGCATATGGAGGAAATAGCTCAGCTTGATTTGATTTGCAGGACCTAGATGGAGTCTGAAGCACTGTAGTTAATAAATAAATCAATATGTTATTCATAAACTAAGCTAACCTAAGCAAATTTGTTATGGGATCAGTGAGACAAAATAAACACAAAACCCCACAGAACCATTTTGTAGTCACTTCATTGTAAAACTACATTTTAATTCCTCACTCCATCTGCTATTGCACCCCCATAAAGTGCTTTGAGATGCAGTTTGGATGAACAGTATTACATAAAATTAAGCTCTATTATATTAGACCTGTAGGAACTGCAGATGTATATCTATGAAAGAATGGAAGCCTTTTGGAAATAGTTTTCTAATGGTTCCTATGCAATAAAGTGATGATCTCATAATATTTAGTTACAGAAATATTTGCTGTGCTTTTTAAAATTCTTCCAGGTTGTCAGACCTCCCCAGATTTTTGATTTATCATCAGTCCTTATCTAGCATTGGATGTATGTCTAAATATTAGATACTCAGGTACCCTGTAGTTCTTTAAAATTAAAAAGTGGTGAAGGCCAAATTAGGTAAATCAAAACAATGAATTATTACTGTAGCTATATATCTATATGTGAAACAGTGGCTATGGTATACGTGTGTGTGCCTTTACACAGATTTTAATGAGTGAATTTAATTGTGAGAAAAAATTACTTTTGCTACTGCTCAGAGAATAAACTGATCAGATTTCCAAACTGAGGGCTACTTTTCGCTTTCCCCTGTGAGGACAGAAAAGCTATTATTTAGAACTTCAGAAAGATATCAATGGAGTCTGTGTTAAATTCTCCTTTCATAGGAAAGGTTACAGAGGTTGCAGGCCCTGTCTAGACAAGAAAATAAGTTGATCATTACAAGATAGCACATTGTAAAGGTGCTATAACCTGTGTACTTCCATTTTTTGATATGTTTACTAGTGAATCTCTTAGCTAGAGATATTTTAGTAAGTTACACGTGGCTTCAGAAGGAGGACCAAGACAGAATCTGTCTGTTATGTAGGCATCAAGGACCTATGCTGGAACTCAGTCTGATGTTCTCAGTTATTTACTGGAAACTGATGAGTGCTGAATCCTAGAGCAAATCGTTTCCTCTGTTATTCATGTTCACTGATTCATCACCTCACCTAAGTGGTCAAATATGTATATATGCGTATGTATAGATATATGAAAAATTAACACATGTGAATTAGTGTAACTTTTTCATCTGTCTACTAAATGGATTGCTAAAGCAGAACTATTTGTTTGCAGTTGTATAAAAGATGCTTTGCTGAGAGGAATTTCTTGTCCCCGAGGAACTTGAAACCTGAACACAGAGAAGAGCACTGTTAACAGGGACTTGACTGCACTCTTGACTGCACAAAGACATTATTCTGACAATTCCAGACTAAAATATGCTAACAAAAATGTGGGGAAAATTGGGTAGATTAAATGTGTACAGACTTCCACAGTTTGCAGAAAGGGAATGGTATCATGGCAGTAAACTCCTCCCTATCTTCTACAAACATGTCGGTTTTGTTCATTACAGGGCCCTCAGTTTTTTAACTGTCTCAGTATCCAAGCAAGGACTCTGTAAAGCCTTCACATTCTTTGTGAACACTTTAGTTGAGCTCAAGTCTAAATATAAAATGAGCAGCTATTTGCAACACATGCAAAACCACAGTGTTATAGAAGATTGATGTTTGAAATGCCATCAGCACCTGAGAAATATCAAGGTTTAATTAACAAGTCATGCAATGGTGTATAGAGTCTTTGAATATTTATGACGGCATTATAATTTTTGGAAAAGACCAAGACAAGCATGACATGAAATTGGGAAATGTTTCAAAATGTTTTCAACAGAAACAATTGCTAGTGAATGCAAAAAAAGGAAGTGAGGCACTGATTTTAAAATTTTAGACAAATAGAATGACCGATGAACACTTAAAGTAATTGAAATGTTTTTCTCTAGTGAATTTGGGGGGGGGGTGTTCTCTGTTTTTGTGCTATCAGATATATAGTGCATGCAAACCAGTGTTCCTAAGACTTAATTTGTGCAATTAAGTATGCAAAATGAGGAAACATACTCAATAAGACCGTAAACGTATCCTTAATTCCACCTCCAAGAGTATATTATTACAAGGTGGATAGTCCCAGTAGCTTGTGGCAATCTTTGTGCACCTACTTGAAAAACAAAATAAAACTTCCACTGCTAAGTCTTTTTTCTTCCATAGAAAAATTTCTCCCCTATCTGACCACAGCCCATATTTCTCTATCTGAATTATGGTTTGTCCGCTGGCTTAAAAATGCTTCTTGTGTCCTGTACGAAGCGGATAGAGCTGATTATTTGACATACCTCTGTTCCTTTGATTTCAAAATTGAAATCCTTTTTAACATGAGAAAAAAGAAAATACATCTGTGGGTACTACAGGAAGAACAGATTGAATAGGAAGTAAAAAAGGGGTTTCCAAGCTTACTTAATTTTTCAGCTAAATCCTAATCTTTTCTGCTGTCTCCCAAGTATACTATGTTCAGGGATGGACCTACTATATGTTTGAATTAGATTTCATCTTCAAATATTTTTGAGTCAGAGCATATGTAGAATGATCTTTTGAAAGGCAGAAATGTAATTTTTTCAGATAGTCTATTCATTTTGAATATTTTACTCAACCCAAAATAGTGTTTAAGGCTTTCTAAACTGATCCTTACATTCGTAACATTAAGAACTCTTGTGCCACTATGCACCAATGGTCCAACCAATTTATTTTGCCTCTAACACACATCATTTACAGGTGGTGCTGTGAAAGAAATATTTTATTTCAGAGGGGAAGTTTCTATACTTCAACTGAAAGAGTTAACAATTGGTTAAAACAAGAAGGAAATGGGGGTAATTAAAAAAAAGAAAAAGCCACACTCATAATAACAACAATATTTTTTATTTTTGCTTTTCAGACCAAGCAATCCCTAGATTCCCTTCATTGTATCAAATATCATTATTAACAAAAAAAGATTTTTAGCCATTGTAAAGACACAGAATTCAGACTGAAAACCTAGTTAAAGCATTAAAAAATTAGGGCTTTCATGTGAGCTGTTCCTGTTTTCTCTTTCACGTTAGATGGCATTAACTATCCTCAGGGGAAAAAAAAAAAATTCTGAAGACTGATGCTACTTTCTCCAACAGAAAACATTGCTAAATCCGCATGAGGTAAAAAGGATTAGAAAAGATAGAGCAAACAATTTTGGTCTTGAATCCTACACTCCCATGCATCCTTGCTGGCGGAAAAAGACTGGCATATCACATAGTCTTATCTGCCCCTCAAAGAACTGAATTTTCTGGCATGGAATTTTTGAAACCATTGATTTTATGTTGCCGTCCTAGCCATAGGTTAGTAATACTGTTACAGAAGATGAACCCTTTTACTTTGGCTAAGTCAGATGTTTTATAGAGAGAAGGTAAAAAAAAAAAAAGATAAATAATAGGATTAATAAGAAGATATGGTGAGGAAAGAAAATGTATTAAGGAAAGACTACTAGCAAGAACTTTATGTCTACAGCCAAAGTCTTACTTAGTGCTCAGATAATTGAAATGAACATAGTGATGTAATCCTGTCTCCTGTCAGTCTGCTACTGTCTGTTTGAGCTTTTTTTTTTTTTTTTAACAAACAATTTTATATAGCAAGGGTTTGAGGTTTTTTTTTTTTTTTTTTTTACAAACAATTCTATATAGCAAGGCTAATTACTCTTTTGATTTTTTCATTCACTTTGGACAACTTAGGATCCGGGAAAACCTTGATAAAATTCCACAATTCCCATATTAATCATGGTAAGCTGACAGTACCGTGCAACGTTCAAGGTTGATCAAATCCCTCAAAGGATTGAAACTGTAACTTCCAATACAAATTAAGTAATATCTTAAACTTTTGGGAGGTACTGAGTGCCTTGAAAATGGTCTATGAGTGAATTTTAGTAATGACGGTCTACGTATTCTGATATACAAGCATGTAATTTTATTTGCATAATATGAAATTTGAATTCATAAATATTAAATTATTTAGATAATCCTTCTTAATGTTCAGAATTGCAAGAAATATAACTATATTGCAGCATTGGTAGTCAGTGAGTCAAAGGGAGACTGTACCAGAGGCTTCAGCTACAGAAGGAAATATTTACCTTCAGTTATCTGGTCTAGAAGAGGAACAGTTTCATTAAGTCAGGAGGACATCACTAGCCATGATTGTTTAAATTTCAAACTTTATCATGATCTCACTGAACCTCACTCTCTCCACAGTTTTTCCATATTATCTTGGTGCTGCTATGGCTTTTTTAACGCATTAGTTCAAATGAGACGTGGTTGTCCTGTAACAAGATAAGGTATCTTTGGAAATGGAAATGTTGTCCCTGTGGAGGATTGCAAGAGGCTATTGAAAATATTAAGGAATGTTATAGGTGGCAGGCAACCCTTTACAGGATTCTCAGGTGTCATGAAATGCTGAATATTTATCACCAGACCTGATACATATTTTACAGATCTGTCCGAATGATATAGGCCAAAGCTGTCTCTAAGATTTTGTAAGAACATATACATGTAAAAAATGATGGATTGATATTTATTCTTTTTACTCAGTAAGATAGTGTTAATTTTCCTTAATTAAATGCAAGTTCCTTCTTGAATTTAAATTAAGTAACGAGTTAGTGATTCATTGCTTTTCCTTCTACACGGGAATTTTCAGGGATTCTTTTGGCCTATACATAAAATTTGCTTCCAAAATTTGATATGATTTGGTAGCAGAATATTTGGTTGTCTTAGAGAGTTGACAGGTGGAACACGTTTGCTGTTCTACCAATACTACAAACAGGCAGTAAAATTGTTTCACTTTATTTCACCTTATATTTGATGACATTAGTATGAACAAAATACTCCAATATTCAATATTACATGCTATTAGGGAAAACACATTTATTTGTGTTGATGTCTTTAGTTGTACTTCATGTACTCTAGGAACTGAACACTCAATAAAATATTTATCAAATGTCTTACAAGGTATTGTTATGTAGCAAGTAGTTACTAAACAAAATCTCCTTCAGATAAAGCAGTTAGCTTTTTCCCGTAGTGTCTGAAATCATTATCCTGGTTCCAGAGTTTAGTAATGTTTTACAGAATCATTTTTAACAGCTAGTTGCTCCTTGCACTTATACTTAAAAACGCACAGTAGGCTCATAAAAGGCAATTCTCCCAACTGTGGAGGTGTCTAATTTAATGAGAGATTTATCAGTTGAAGAGTTTCAAACAGCAGTATCAAGTGACCTCCCTCAGGAATGAAATTCTGACTTTTCTTTAGCACATAAAGTTTAAGCTACAGACCATTTGCAGCACAAGAGCCTGTTTACATTTTTAAATAGAAACCCTGCTTATTCACAAATAGTTCTGAAATAGAAGAAGAAGCAAACAACACTGAAAATAAAGAAGCTAGAAAAGTAGAAATGTGAGACAAAATCAGCAGAGACAGATTATGCCATCGGTGGTGAAAAAAAACAGATAGCTGGTTAAATAACAAATTATTAAGACATATTCTTACATAAAAGTGATTTTGGTCATTTCATTAATGATAAAAGCAAGGCTGGTGCTTCTGTTTTCTGTTTCCCTTTTCTTTTGACCCTTTGTTGTGTTGTGCATGCAAGGGAACAGTGTGCTGCACCTGGACTGGGCTTAAGAGCTTTTCTTTCCAAATAATGTCGTAACTGAGCAATTAGGAAAGTCTGATGCTAGCTAATTAGCAGGTATGGGGTGGCAGAATTGATGAAGAAAAAAGGTGAGGTATTCCTTCAGCTCAACTCTATTACCTAGAATGAAATTCTTTCCATCCTTCTCTCCTTTATTTAGCTATCAGATCTCTGGTGGCATGTAGATGTGTCTGACCTCAGGTTTTGGAGCACAAAACACAAAATCTTGGAGTTTATGTAGTTTATCATGCTTGGTAAAATTTTTTATGGCCTTCATTTTAACTATAAAAATAGTGACTACGAGTCATTGCATCTTCACGCACAAGCATCCATACAATTACATGAAACATTTAAAGATCTTTGTCACCTCAGTATCTTAAGCAAGAAGAAATTCTGAGAAGACAGACTGGTTAAAATTCCTATAAGTTTCCATATGAAAAATAAGAATTATATATATTTGCTTTATTAAGAGGATAAAAGTCAATGAAGAATGCAGGTAGGTTATATGAGTGGACTGGAATGTATTGAAAAGCTCATGAGGCTGTTTTAATTTTGAAAGATAAGAAAGTTTTAAGAAGACATTTCTAAAGTTACTTTGTTTTCATTTGGAGGATTTTGATAGTATTTTGAGGAAGTTATTACAGCTCTAAAAGATTTTAACAAACTTTGTAAATTGTGTGCCCATAATAAAATTAGAGATCTTGAGGATACAAATAGAAATTATTTTAAAGTGCACCCATAAAACACAACAAAGGTACTCTGAAATATGTTAACATGCAAAAAAAAAAAAAAAAAAAAAAAAAAAAGCTTTTGTCAATGAGAAATCATGTATAAAACCATTTTTGGCTTTAAAAAAAACTTTTCTCAAGATACTACCTTCTACATTTGTTAGTCATCTTGCTTTGGCATTTACACATCAAAGAAATAACAGATAGCAATGTTTTGCTTTGTAAAAATGCTGTTTTAATTTTAAAATGAAAAAAAAGGAAACCTAAGATTAATATTTTCTTTATTTCTGCATGTCAACTTCTTCTATCAATTTTTCATAAGGAACTCTAAAAAGTTTCTACAACTTTCAGCTCAGAGATATCATCAAACGATTTCCTCGTACAATCTAGGAAAAAATACACAATCTTACCTTCCACTTTCCTATACAGCATTTGATCACATCTTTCTCAAGAAGAAGTAAGCCTGTAGTAGCCAACTTTTATATCCTCCGTGAAGAATTAGCAGGATTTACAAAACCATTATTAAACCCTCTGCCATTGAAAGAGCACTAAAAAAAGTTTGTTGTAAAGCACATCAAACTTCCTCTGTAAACTGCGTAACTAAATGCATCTTGCTCCCATTATCAGCAAGTCTAGAGCAATTTGTACATCAGATACTCAGGCTATAATGATGTCAATCACGTCCTGTCTAGAGACTTTTACAACTCTCTAGTCTCATCCATTTCATCCTTACCCATGCCAATGTTACTTTCCACAATAAACATGTTTTTTCAGATTATGACAGATATGCCAAAGTTTTTATGAGCCACTTTGATTAAGAGATTTTTGATAAGTTCAAAAGAGATTTGAGTAAGTTACCATAAAGTCCATGGTGCACTGCAGCTACATAACATTTTCACCTTTTGCATAAAATCATTTGGATTGCAAACCTATTATAGCAGTCAAAAATTAACAACCATTATCTCTCTATGGAAATTTTATTATTAAAACATCATTTTCCCAGGGACAATGGTCAGCATACAAAAAATGATAACCTATAAACTACAGTATACTGATAAGCTTGCAGAACAACTTCCATACCTGCATAAAGCCAAGAGCTATATGAAACACTGAAGTGTGCTCTATACAGCCTTAGACACAGATATATTTTATAACTTATACTGGAAGAAGAAAGAAAATTTGAAAGAGAATTTCCCAGAATCATGCTTCCAACAGATCCCTCTCCCTTTGCATACCAAAGACAAATACCCTAAAAGAATATAGGGCCTCCAGCATACCAGATACCCTCCTGCTACCTATGGAAGTGAAATGAAACAAAAAATATCCATGAACTAGTGACCACCTCTTCCTACTGTTTGTTTGAAACAAATGACAGAGTGGACTTGGCACTAGAAAGTATGCCTTTGTTGATCCTTTTGAATGAATTTCTTGACTTGAATTGACGAACAAATAGGTAAGAATCCCATGCTCATGATATATTATTTTATGTCTATTTAGCTGTGGTTTCAACCATGTATTAGTTTATACAGTTGGATAATTAAGTTGACATCAGACTGGTTATTTGAATCTCTTCATATTTAAGATGCTCACGTAGTTACGTTTGCACAAGTTAAACCTGTAACTGTGCTGCTCCCACAATTTTGTGGGAGCCAGGGATTCAGAACATTTGAAAATCAGGCTTGATAGGTCTTTTCTGGTTTGAAATTTTGTAACAGTCAAGTGTTTTTGTTCAGTACACTGTAAATTTCACTATGTCTCTCTCATTATAATATAACTAGAATGTAGCTGACTGAATTACCCCATGAGATGCCTAATACATAGTCATTTGGTTTTTTGTATGTGAACATACTATCCTAAATTATACACTGATAACTTCTTATTGATGTAAACTTTTTGCCTAGAAAATTTCAAATGCCATCTTCCTACAATATTAATTTTGAAATAATTCACAGAATGAAATAAAACAGTCTTATCTCCTTGAGGTATGAGAAACAATGTAATATACTGAAATATGCCCTATTATCCAAAGATTTGCATTGTCCTTTTTAAATTATTGTTCAATGAAATTGAATTTATTCTTTATCAAGTATTCAACAGATGCTTCTAATACCCATTGAATTGACTGTGTTCAGACTCATATTATTTTAATGTAAAAACTTATAAGGAGATGGTGCAACAGTACTTTTAATTATGTTTATGTCTTTCTGCTCCATTTAAAATATTTATTGTGCCATGAAGAGATATGTAAATTTGGATAGACTGAGGAAGAAATAAAGGAACTTTGTACAGCTTATATAGATTATGCCAACATCAATATCTTACATTATTTTATCTAATTAAAGCATATTGTGGAGAGATAATTGGAAAAATTCTTCTGTTTTTATCTTATGAGTGATAAATCCTTTAGAAGATTCAACAAAGAAAGGGATTTAGCATTATTGGAGGAGGAATCCAATTTTTTAAAAATTGTTTGTTTCTTGAAATGTTTGTCTTCTGTAAGCTTTTAACAGAGGGAGATGTATTTCATCAATGATTTTTCCTATCTGTTTCAAAACAGAAAAGAAAATTGAAGATTACTTGAACTCTTATGTACAGAACTCCCTTCAAACTCTCTCTAAATTCCAGCATCAGCTTGGATTCCATAGTTTCCATATATCTTCTATCAATGCAAGACAGAAAAATGTAAGGCAGATCTCAACACACCTAAGTTGCCAAATTAATTAAGGGTTTATATTTAGAAATGGAGCTCTTCTTTTTAAATAAAATACTATATCTATGTCCTGTAACTGGGTGATTTAAATACCCAAAGAACAGAAAGAGTGCAAAAAAAAAAAACTGATCTGTTATGACTGGTCCCCTGTTCTTCAACAGAACAAGAGGGATATTAAACATATTGGAGGTGCTCCACTCTATGAATTTTTGAGTAGTAAGTGAATGTCACAGCCATGACCATGGTTACAGGATATTGAAGTCAAGCTTAGGAGAAGGCTGAGCTAAGAAAACCAGTGTTAGGGCAGAACATACTTAAGTTGGGAAGCAGAAATCGGGAAGTGACAGTAAATAGATCTGGAATTAGAGATAAACCGAAGTCAGGAGCTGAGCAGCAGGAAATGGAGTCAGAAGTGCAACCAAAAAACAGGGCAAAATTAAGGAATCTAACCCTGCTGTTAAGTTCTCAGGATGCCTTTTTTTCACAGGTACTTACTTGGTATCAGCCTAATGATCAGAAGTTTTTACTTCGTGCTACACCATTTTCAAGTCAAGGTTCCATGACTGCTGGGCACTTTCCATGAATGCTGGGCACTGATTCTGGCAGTAGATAAAGACTAATAATCCATTTTAATTTTTTTCCAGTGTAGAAAAACCAGGGTGTGAGAACTTTAATACCCATACATCTTTCTACTACACCCCCATCTTAGATGGGAAGATATAAATGAAGGTTTTAAAAAAATCAATTGCATCTTACATTCAATAACTTGGCTCGAGCTTTTTTTGCTTGATATGATTGCATATGACTAATTTAAACATTTTGCTAAAACACTGAGGCTTTTTCGTCTGAAACCTGCTTGCTTTTGAGATCAGCTGTCAAAACGGGAAAGATATGCCAGCTGCAGTGATTGTTTAAATTTTTCAATTTTTCCTAGAGACCTGTCATTATCCTTGACTGCTTCACTTCCTTTTTTTTTTTTTTTTTTGAGACTGAACAGGTTTTCAAGTAGAATTAATTGGAAATAGGAACATGGTTTTAAGAAAGTGGTCTAGAAAACCCTCTCCCACTCCCAGAATTCTTGGAACCGAGAAGCACTTCAAAGCAAATAGATTCTCCTTACAATTAACATCTCGAGTTATAGATATTGGAAGCTTAATTGATGTTGATTGAAAAATTAGTTTTATTTTCAAATTAGGATAATTGTAGGGACAATGGGAAAATAAAGGAAAAAGGAACTAGTCTTTAAAAGCAAATTCTACAGTAAGCCAGAAAGACTTGAAACTAGACAATAGTAATGTGAGCACAGGATATCTCAAGGAAGAATAATCCATGTGAGACATTAGGAAAGATAAAGTACTAAATCCAACCTCATTTTGATTTGTGTATTGCTGGACCAGACTGAGAGGCGACTGACAGTTTAAAGAACATCTTCAAGACATCAGAAATTTTCAAGGAAAAATGAAAATAACTCTGCAGTACTGCTTGCTTTCACCTGCCTCCAGAACTCATTCTGCTGGCATTGGCCCTCACACAAGTATCAGTGTTTGTATTCTGCCACTATCTTGGGAAACTAAGAGCTCTGAGTGCATACTAAATACTAGCAACAACTTTCTTGAATGGGTAGAAACTGGATATCCACCAGAGGCTGTACAACCATTTCCACTTTGCCTTTTCATCCACATTGATTTCCCTCCTCAGTCAGATAAGACACTTCAGGATTAGGTAGTGTTTATACAGTAGTATATCACACATTTGGATGCATCAGAGCTCTGCCCCTCTCAAAAATCAAAAGTCTAAGATGTGCCTATTCTTGCAGCTCTGACAGCTGATGTCAAAAGCAAACAGAGTTTTAAAAAGATACAGTGTTTAGCAAAATGTTTAAGTTAGTCGTATGCTATTATCTCAAGCAGAATGATCTCGAGCCAATTTAATGAGGGTAAGTTAGAATTGACTTTGAAAGGATTAATTTATACTCTTGAGTCTTCTCACATGTAGAGCTAACAGAAAGCTGTCTGGGTACATGAGTTCTCACACATCTTTCAGCTCAACCAGAGATTCAAAAGCTACATCAAACACCCTGGGACATCTGGGAGGACTCAGAATGCATACGGCAGTGAGCTGATTGTTCTGATCAGGAGGTTTTTATTCCCATCGATAACAATATTGATAATGCTCCTTATGTAATCTCTGTTAATATTATTCTTCTAACAATTAGCCAAACAATGCAGTACAAGTTATTTATATCAGTTAAATGTTACTAATTTTACTCTTTCAGAAAGCAGCAATATTGCAGGAAATAAGACGGTTATTCACAGTATTTATGGTGCCTTGTCACAGCAGTATCAGAGATCCTTACAGTTTTGAGAATATTGATCCTCATATCATGTCATTTGATGTAGAGTAGGAAAGTGTAATGGGTGAGGAGGAAAGAGTAAGTTTGTCTGGTCTCTGCTCCGGGGCCTGCATGTATATTATATGCTAAAAAATTCTTGGATAAAAAGTCATTCAGTAAAACGAACAAATATTAGGACTCAAGATTTGCTGTAGAATGCCTTCAACCCTGGCTCGGGATGATACTCTATTTTGTTCAATCTCTCTCTGATCCTGTGAATTTACTTAAAGCTGCACTTAGAGTGTCAGTTGGAGCCTGGACTGTGGTCCAATACATCTGTTCTCCTAGGGAAAAAATGACTAACTGCCACAACACGGAGTGACTGCTGTTCCATCAGATGCAGTGCAATCACGTGCCTCCAGGCCTTGTGCTGAGTTTCATGGTGGAAGTCAAGCAGCTCTACAAGACTTCAGCTAAGGTGGCTGACACACTGTTAGGCAGTGCTGCAGACTCTCTCCATGCTCTTGCACCTGATCTGTGAGTTGAAATTTCAGACAGAAACCTTGTCACTGTCCTGGGAGCATGTGAATTATAAGCACAATAGTAAAGGGAGCTAATGGTGACCACCATTTGGAGAAAAATAGTATGTACCTCTGCATATAATGTGTCCAACATCTGCTTCCTGTGAGTTTTAACAACTGAATTCCCAAACAATGTGTCCAGAATTTTCATTGGCAGAACCCAGAAAAAAGTCCAACATATTCCCGTATGCAGCTCTTGATGACAGGATTTAGGATATTTGTAGCATGGCTACCTGTAATTTCCATTTGCTTGAGTCCTTCAGTGTTGAGGTCATTTTTGGAAGGACTTTTCTTCTCATTTTACTGTGTAATGCTGATGATGAGGCATTTCTGTAAGGCAGATGAGGTACACGGCCCAGACTGTAGTTAGATATGGAGGGATCTGAAATACCTGTCTTAATCAGACCCTAATAGTTGAGTGATGAACATTGCTGACACATGGCAAACATAAGCTTAAAGTTGGTGTCTAGATTTGGTACCCAAGTAGCTCTCTAGACACCTAGATTCTGCCAAAATACTGTTAGCTGTATTGTTAGATTCCATGGTTTGTTTTTGGAAAGAATTGAATTTAGCTGCTTAATGATGTCTGTAATCTCAAATAAAGCACCATGGTCTTTCTAAATATTAATTTAGAAGTTTATATGATTTGTCTCAATTGTATAGTTCATTCTTTAAAGCATATTAATCCCAGCAATTTAGGAACACAAAATGTCTAGAGCCTCACAGCCTTGGGACAGCTGTGACTGGAGGCAAAGATTGGTCAGAGCCTCTTTCTTTGATGCTGACATTGTCAGATTGGTCAAACTAGCCTCCAGTATCAGCTGTAGCTACTGTAAGGCTTTCTTAATTTGCAGTGTGATTGGTCCTCAAGCAAGTGTGCAGCTAGCAGGGGATTAAAACTGCATTTAAATTCTGGACTAAGTACACCTAAAGTTGGGAAAACAACTAGACAAAATGGTTATTGAAATAAATCCCTTGTTGCCAAAAGTGTAACTTTAAGATCAATTTACATTTCTCTGGCAGTGCAGTGTAGTTTTATTGGACCAGGAAGAGTAAGATACCAAATACAACTGAAAAATGTAGGATATAAATCCATATAGTGAGTGTGTGACTGAATTTTCTCTCTTACTGCTCTAATTAGCTGAAGCCTGAAAATAGAGGATGAAACTCTTCTGGATTTGAGTGAAATTTTGTGGAAAATCTGCTTTAGTGGTACACAAGTTACCAGAAATATTGTGGTGAAATTCCACATTTTGGTTATAGAGAGCTCCATATATTGATATCTATTAGTCCCTTCTGTCATTCCAATCTGCAGAAGAATAGGGCCTGTTCTCTCCTGGTGACCAGTTGAGAGGTATCAAAAACATTAATTTCATTATAATTCCTTAGAAGAGCTAGACCTAAATTCAGGGTTGGAACACATTTTGATATATCGTTTCTGGCGTCCTTATGCCTTCACACTCTTTTACATAATGCTATTTATGCCTTCATCACTTGAGTCAGCCATAAATATTATGCTTTCTGAAAATCAATTTTCCTGACTGAAATCACAGTAAAAAAACCACTTCTTGATTTTGATCATGCTTGCATAAGTAGCATTTGACATTTCTAAACCATGTTAGCACCTGAACCTGCTGCATGCTCTTTAAATGAACATAAAGAGGAATGGAGAGTGTTGCAGAAGCACTGAAAGATCAGCTTTCTAATGAGCAATGCCTCAGACTCTGCCTTGATTAATGTCAAAGACTGCTGATCAAAACTCACTGACTGATTTCTAAGTATCAAGTTAAAAAGTCTCACAAAGAAGGCACTAATAAAGGGGTGAAATTTTGCCTGATAGAGATGGTCAATCACAGAACCTCTGATTCACCTGAGTCTTCAAAATGGGGCTTGAGTGGGGATTAAATTGAGGAGAGAACTCAGAAGACCCCTCTGACCAAAAATTTGCCATATCTATGTATTTTCTTTCTACTCATTTTATTTGCTCAATTATTCATGATTTTCCTTCAGAATACATGACAGGCAAGTCCTACAAAGCTAAGACACTATTCCAAACTCAGCAGAATTTATTCCAGGTTTTTGGATTCTTCCCACACCATCTCCCTTACTCTTTTTTCCTTTGCCAGCTAGAACAAACAGAGGATGAAAAGGCCTTGGTGAAGATCCAATTAAATCTTGAGAATACGTCAAAACATAAAGCTTTTTTTATTCTCTGGATACATTGGTTTTTTTCCAATTTTAAGTTCTTTTCCAGCTCTTTTCTCTGTGCATGCGTGGTGGATACCTGAGAAACCTTGAGAAGACTTATAGTAGTCCTATTTTCATTGAATCCCTGCATTTGTTTAGAAATACAGGTGTTATTGCTAAGAAGCAAGGAAAAGGATTTATCTTCTCTTTCAACACTAACTGTTCTGGTGAGAAGACAAACAAATGAATCATTCTTAGCTCACAAAATATATCTGTAAACTGCCATTCAAACATGCTTCCTTTTTCCTGTGTATAGCTTATGGGCAGAACCATTAATTCATTTGAGCATTCTCCTGACGAAGAAGAGGCAAAGTAACACCAAGTGAGAGTCAGAGGACTGACTCCTGGTGCTGCTAAGGTGAGGAAGAAACATTTCCCAATTGCCTGAGACATTTGGGATGAATGAAAGCCACCCCTCCCTGTTTGTGATTGCTGTTTTCCTCCTGGAAAAAGAAGACACAAAAGGTGGAGAAGATGCACAGTCTTCTGTAGAGGACAAACGAGGCAGAAAATATTGTGTAGGAAAAACAGATTCTTGGAAGAAACGACTCACAGAGCAGCAAGTGTGAGTCAAAGTAGCGTGCTGGGCAAGACATGCAGTCCTCTCTGCATGTTTGTAAATGCAGGACACAGGATAGTTAACAAGAAGAGGTTTTGGAAAGAGAATATCAAAACACTTCTACAGAGTTTTGTCAAATTACTCCAATTATTCTTATTGTTTGTTGTCTCTGATCTTTCTTGCTCAATGTCATGCACCTGCTGGGTTTTTATCTTTTTCTTGCTGCCCAAAGCTTCAGTTTGATTTTTTCTGTCTGCTGCACTCCCTTCAGATATTCTGGTTGTTTATTCACTTCGGTTTTCTCCTAGCTAGCCTTTTGATTACTCAGTGTGCAAACTGTGCCTTTACTATGTATCTAATGAAATTGTCATGATACCAAATAGACACTGTAGAGTGTCCTGGGAAAGTTGGTTGTTTCAAAGAACAGAGAAAATTTCTTATGGTACTTCTAGCACAAATACCTTTTTATGTAACTATTGCAAAGGCATAACACTATTCACTATGAGTGTAGTGCTCAAATGTTAATGCTCTATTTCAACCACTTTCATTTACCAGTGTACAGTTTTTGTGGCTGAAACCCGAACGCAAATTTGTTCAGCTAACACAAAGTTGCTAAGAGCAAAAGCTTTTCTCACTAGTGTCTTCTGGGGCACTTCTTATTTCCTCTTTCCAAAACAACCAGATGCTTTTTACGCCTAGCTCTCCTAGTAGAAATTGCTAACTCATAGTTTTAAAACTCTGAGCCAAACGTATCCCTAGTGTAACTCCATAGCCTTATATCTGCCCTTCTGTGCTTGAAACCACTTCATGACACATTCAGACTCTTCTTTGTTCTACACTAGCTGGCATTCTTCAGGAACTACTGCACACAGGGATATTTTCTGCTAGTAGGCTCATGCCAACTTTCTGAAGTACTTGGCAGTAGCAGATGATCATTTGTAAAATTAGTAGCCCACTTTTATTTGTTCACTTACAGCATTATTTTGTTAAGTGGCCCATTCTCTGAGAAAACCAAGCAGAGCACAATTCTACTCTTTGTTACAACAACTGAGCAATGCTGAAGCTTTGCTACTGAGCATAAATGCAATGCTAAGAAATGTTAAGAACTGTGCCGTGGAAATTTTCAGACACTTTTTTTTCCTCCTCAGACATACTGCTCTTCTGTTTAATTTATCCATGCAGCACAATGGTGGCTGATTTCTTCCTCTAGAGAAATCTGCCTAATTCCATTTGTGTAGGAACATTCAGGAACAGAATTCAATCTCATATGCTTTAGAGATCTAACCTGCTTTCATTGTAGGAGCAATTGTGTACATATTGAGTAAAATAAGAGACAACAGATTTCTCTCTTTTTAACTATTGCTTTCAAAATAATTTCTATCCAGGCACCCACTACCAAGTCTTAACAGAAAAATTTCAATTTCACTTAACATTTGAGCACTACACTCATAGTGAATAGTGTTATGCCTTTGCAATAGTTACATAAAAAGGTATTTGTGCTAGAAGTACCATAAGAAAGTACTAGACTTAGTTTTATTATACTGTTTGGGCAGGATTGAAAATGCAGGTTCCATTTGTCTTCCTAAAGTCTGCATTATTTGGGTATATAAATATATGCAGAAAAAGGTAGTAAAATATGTTAACATGACATTTTAAAAAAATACACATAATTTAATAAGGTTTGTCAGGATACTACCAACGTCGATCTGATCTAAAATACTCTTGGCAGTTCCAATGACAACATAGATTTATTTTAATCACTCAAACATGGTAATCTTAATGCTTAACCAAGACTCTCAGACCACATTCTGTTCTGAGAAAGGAGGAGGAAATGTGGCTAAGCTGGAGGCATCATGCTTGCTCCTGACATTTGTAGGCAGAATGCACGCAAGGTTGTTGGAGAGATCAAATGTGCTTACTATTTACAATGCAATCTGTTTGCAGTATTTGGCTTCCACTCCAGCCTTGCAGCTTTTTGCTAAAACAAAAAGGTAGAAGAAAAAGCAGTTGCAAGAATATGGTTATTACTGTACTTCACCTATACAATCTCCTTGGGCTGCTGAGTGCTGGTGGCACCTCTCCCTCGTATGTCCTCAGGAATTTTGATCAATTATTTCCTCTTTGACAGATAATACAGAAGAAGAAAACTTTGTTCATGGATTTTCATAGATTCTGTATTATTTTTGGAGAAAGTGAATGAAATATGGGAAAATTGTTAAATAGGTAGCTAATATAGAGCCATCAAACAACTTTTAGACCCTGACAGAGTCAGCCCAAGACAAGAAACTTCCTCAAGGACTTGCTCAAGACTCGAGGATAACTTCCCAACACAAACAAGACACAACAAAACTTACATAAAAGGATGCTGAAATCAAATGATAGGACATTGTCCTTTCCATGCCCTTTTGGAAGATATTCAAATATATAGTGATGAATGTGATATAAGAACCTGATGAAATCTAAGTGCTTTATAGGCAAGTCCTGTGCTTTCCACTATTTCAGTTCTTTTAATAAAAGCAGTGAGATTTCTGATGTAATCCAACTGAGCAAAGACTGTGGAAATTGAGCCATAGGAAGCTTATCTTTGGTAACAAATTTTTGCACAGTGTGATGAATATAGACAGAAAGACAAAGAAAACTGGAATTCTGGAGAATTCTAAGTTTTTTTTAAGGATCCCATCCTACCATCCTAGTGCGGGAAAAATTATTGGCTGCAATGGAATAAAATCATAGAATCATAGAATCAGCTAACTTGCTTACAGCAGAGAAATTCAGTGCAATGCACATCAAATAACAATATTAAAAGTCATGTCTGGTGTTTTCTGCAAATGTCCCCAAATTAGCCAAAGAACTATAAAATGGTGTCTGCTTACATATGTTTCCTACTGTGTAAATCTGTTCATCTCATGTTAATTTCCTTCTACCATGAATGAGCAAAGGCAACCATCATCAGCATGATTATGGGAAGAGATTTTCATAAGCAACTAAGGTGGCTTCAGTGGGAGTGCCCTTATTCAGTATACACACAAACAATTCTGAAATACCTCATGAGAGCTAGAACTTACCTTTTTTTTTTTTTTTTTTAAGAGTAATTCACAAATATCATAACTGTGCATGTAGATTATTCCATTACCTATTGGTAAGAGGTCTGTTATCTTCCACCACTTCATGGAATTTAAGATCCATCTGCATGTGATTTTTTTTTTTTCATTTTTGTTTTTATTAATGTTCTTTGCTTGATTAATTGGTTCATGCCTGATCTCTTATTTTCTATTTTTCACCCATGGAATAACTGGAAAGTTCCCAAATCCAACTGCATGTAAAAAAGAAGAAAGTCGTATGGATTCGAGGGCCTTCAATGTGACAAAGTATATCATAAAAAAAGAAAAAAAAAAAAAATCAATTCCTCTTCAAGATTATGACTGTTGTTTTCTTGGTATTGGCTGGCTTGTGGAGTGGTTTGTACAATGAATAACAGTATTAGGCACTGTATGCAATTAGAGAAAATGCTCAATTCTTGATTAATTATGAATATTAACCTAAAATAATGTTTTAGAAGTATTTCCATAATAATTTTGTTTCTAAAATCACTAAGTCTTTCATATTTCACTCTACAGCCATATGGTAACACTGAATAACTACTTGTTTTCAGAACCAGCACATCAGCTATTCAGTTTGGATTTATAACATTTGCATTTATTTATTTTATGTTTCTTTCAGCCTCCACAGCATTTACAAACCCTGGTCTCCAGCAACAGAGCTCCAAAACACTGAAACCAGATTATCATTAATAATTTTCTCCCCTGAAGAAGCTGCTTGGGACACAAATCCAATTAATTCTTACAATATTTCCCATGACATATTTTACTTTTCAAACCAATCCCTTTCCTTTTTTGTCTATGTCTTTTATGACATTAAACTGTTCCATGGACCCATTCTGTCTTGGTCAATTATAGGAAAGTGGGTGGTTTTATTATCTCTACTTTTTACTGTCATTATCTCATTAGTGCTGCACCTTACTAAGCAAGTATGAGTGCAGACTTGGGTGTGGGTTAGCTATAAATAAAAATAAAATAAAATAAAATAAAATTAAAAAAAAAAAAAATCTTTCATTTTCTAAGTGACAAATGCTGAGAAATAACCACCCAGGAATACAAGTGCAAAAGCAGAGGAGGTCTGTCAGTCTGAGCAAAGTCAGGAAAGGCACTCTGCCTGAGGCCTGCAGCAGCTGAGGGATTGTGAGGAGCGTGTGACAAATATGTCTCTGTATTTATATCAGTGGGACTTTGATAGGACATTGTTTCCCATGGAAAAAAATGATTTTTCACAGCAGTAGTGAATAGAATGTCATAATGCTAAGTTTCATAAAATGACTAAAACAGTGACACCAACCATTTTATGAAATGCCTGACACTTCTAGGCATTCCATATAATGACTCAGTGGAACAGTTAAATAGTGTAATAGAATGCCTATAATTCCAGGAACGACTTTCAGTCATATCATGAAATAAATGTTTTCACAAGATGACTGTAAGGTATTTATAAAATCTTCACTGTGAGCTATGAAACAGGTGCTGTAAACTAGGAGTTTGCCAGTCAGTGTTCCAAGCCAAAGACAAACTGTTTTTGTGAAGAGGTATCATAGATTTGACGAATGATCAGAATTAAAATGTCTCTTTCGTCATTTAACCTGATGTATCTTTTGTAAAGAACAAATTTCAAACAATAATAATAACAACAACAGCAACAACAACAAAAGAAAGCTATTGCTCCCAATAATTTGTAAGAGAAAATAAACACTGTTACTGTACAGGAAGCTGGCTGAAATATTTCTGGGAAAATGCATTTTTGCTGAAATTTACAGTTTTAATGAAGTCAAAATTTTCATGAAGCTGTATAACTCTGAATTAAGTTTTCAGCCAGAAGATTGCTGAAGTCCAAAGTTTCCTAGTCACTTCTAAAGTGTATGTGTGTATGTGTATGTGTGTGATAGAAGAGAAAGCATAAGAAGAACTGCAGGTCTGACCTTTCTGAGAAGGTATTAATGGCATGAGACATACTCATTTTTGCTAAGCAATTTGGCAAGTTCTGTCTTCATTCCCATGTGGAAAAGCAAGTATGTTTAACACCCTAAAGTTACCAGAGGACAGAATACATACCCTCCTGTACATTTACATCACTTATGCAAAAGAGCTAAAATCCTATCTCAGTGACATCACTGCAGTAAGACTGATACTAACATACCTGAGTGGAGATTGCTCTGGTTGGTGTGTTAGGAAGTGATGCATTTTACGACACACTATTTTTTAGAGAAAATGTGATTTAGAATGTTTTCAGTCACTTCATTAAGAATGTTTATACCTGTTAGATACTGTTACTCTGCAAAGGTCATAACATCAAATATTTTAATCAGTTTCAATTGACATTCAAAAGCCTCTAATCTGCATATATCAAAATAGACAAAACACTAAAAACTTGGTTTTGAATAACTACAACAACACTATTTTCTTACAGTAGAGTAGTTGCATTGATTTCAACGGAATTACATCAGCATAAAAGTGGAGTAACAGACTACACCAAGCCGAGTGGTGCGGTTGACATGCCTGAGGGATGGGATGCCATCCAGAGGGACCTGGACAAGCTCAAGGAGTGGGCCCCTGTGAACCTCATGAGGTTCAACAAGACCAAGTGCAAGGTCTTGCACCCGGGTCAGGGCAACCCCCAGTATCAATACAGGCTGGGAGATGAAGGAATTGAGAGCAGCCCTGCAGAGAAGGACTTGCGGGTACTGGTGGACGAAAAGCTGGACATAAGGTGACAATGTGTGGTCACAGCCCGGAAGGTCAACCGTATCCTGGGCTGCATCAAAAGAAGTGTGGCCAGCAGGTTGAGGGAGGTGATTCTGCCCCTCTACTCTGCTCTGGTGAGACCCCACCTGGAGTACTGCATCCAGCTCTGGAGCCCTCAGTACAGGAAAGACATGGACCTGTTGGAGCGGGTCCAGAGGAAGGCCACAAAAATGATCAGGGGGATGGAACACCTCTCCTATGAAGAAAGGCTGAGAGAGTTGGGGCTGTTCAGCCTGGAGAAGAGAAGGCTTTGGGGAGACCTTACTGCAGCCTTTCAGTCCTTAAAGGGGGCTTATAAGAAAGATGGGGACAGACGTTTTAGTAGGGCTTGTTATGACAGGACAAGGGGGAATGCTTTTAAACTAAAAGAGGGTAGATTCAGACTAGCTGTAAGGAAGAACTTTTTTACAGTGAGGGTGGTGAAACACTGGAACAGGTTGCCCAGAGAGGTGGTAGATGCCCCATCCCTGGAACCACCATTGAAGGTCAGGTTGGATGGGGCTCTGAGCAAGCTGATCTAGCTGAAGATGTCCCTGCCCATGGCAGGGGGTTTGGACTAGATGACCTTTAAAGGTCCCTTCCAATCTAAACTGTTCTATGATTCTATGAATAGTATTCATGGCCCCTTGTGTAATTATCTCTTGGAAAATCTCTTTTGGATCTTCCTTTTTAATAGGAGTTTCTATCACAACATAGAGAGGCAATGAAAGGAAGGTGCATAATCTGAATAAGGAGTTCTGTAATTAATGGCAGGGATAGAAATAAACTGTTTTTTAAGAAGATATGTTGCTGGATTACAATGTAGAAGGTGTTTTTCCAGTTCCATGGAAACAAGTGAGAAGTAAATGCACCAGTGTTTTCATGAAAGAAATTAGCATTAGTAAGATAAAAAAGTGTTAGGGATATGCAAGAATTATAGGTGATACCTCTGATGGATAATATTTTCATTTGCCTCTGGGCACAGTTTTACTTTTAAACATTGCTTACATGAGAAGAGGAAACTCTTTAGAACTTGAAAGATAATTTTGCTTAGGTAGGTATGTATGATGCATTGGCTTTGTAACCAATTGAAAGCACAGAGATATTTATTGCAAGGCTCTTATGATAGTAATTTATGAATCTGTATAAGAATAAAATGCCAGAAAGATGACCGAGATCTGTAAAGATAAGCACACAATGGTATCGGATCACATCCAGATAACAGAGGAAACCTGAGTTGTTTGTGACGTTGTCACAACCCAACAGCAATGTAGTCTTATTAAAAGATTCCATGTTTTTTGTAAAGCTATTACTAAACAATTTTAACTTTATATGATACTATTTTCCTTCAAATGTAAAATTTAATGAACAAAAATTGTTACTCCATATGTGCTTGTTCTCCATAAATTAATTTTGCAGCTTTGCTGATACTTCACTGTATTCACTTAGAGTTCTCAATAGAACTTTTTTGTTAGTGTGACAGAATTGTGACTAATGTCTTTATTCTTGGTAAGGTAAAATCAATAGTCGCAGTACACATATACAGCCTTATTCACTTTCAAAAGCTCATGTCTTCTGTTCATAATGTTGCTGGCTCTCTCCATATCTTACTTGTATTGAATTAAGAACCATATTTAAGATAATCTTACATTTTTGTTAAAAACAAAGGGAAAAGAAAAATAATTAAACCAACATACTTGAGATATTAAAACATTAGTGAATTGCATATTAAAACTGTAGGAGAACATTTCTGTACCTTTTTTCTTTATCTACAGGGAGTTTTTATTAGGAAATTATTGACGTCAGATTCTTTTACAGATGTTAAATATGATAGTACCATCCTTTATATGGGAAAATAGGTACTTTAGAGGATTTGCCTTTTGAATTGCCTATTTCTTCTACCATCGGCTGATGGAGTTTTAATTTAGAATTTTAAACACTAAATTAGGGCAGATGAATCCCAACCTCAGATGCCTAAATTCCATCATAGCATCTAAATCCACTTCTGGATGAGGCTATGTGCCTAACAACTCATGCATATTAAATTTCTCTTGTAGATTGTTCTGCAATCTGTTGTTTTCTTTCCTTGAAGCACATAAGGCAAACAACCCTTATCATCACACTTCCTAGAAATCTTCAGAATTTTGGTGTGCTCCCTACTGCCTTCCACTTATCTGTCCTGATCATTGTTACTGCCTGAAGACATCTCTTCCTCTCAGGGACCCTGTGATAACAGCATTCAGATGGGTCTGGAATCTTGCATTGACACATGTTATTACTCTTTGATAGTCTGGAGAATGCACTTGGGACTAAACAGGGTGTGCTGTTACCCTGATCTAGAGATACGCTAAAAATTTGTGTAAGATATCTCTTGTCATTATAATGCCAACACAGTAAACTTTTTACTACTAATTTAATTGGATGAGTGTCTTTTCAGTCTTCTAACTAAGCACTACCACAATTCTTCATTTATGAAAGCATTACTTTCGTATCACACGTAGTGTTTGACATGTTAAGCAATTTCTTAAACTCCTCATTCTTTCATTTCTTTCTCAGTGAGAAATGTCTCTGTGTACTACATGACTCATTTTCATCATACTATATGTAAAGAAACATAACTAGTACAACACAAGTTTAGGATAAATGCACAACTGAGACCAGCCAAAACAGTAATTAACAATTTTGGAGTGACAACAGGTTTAAATTTATCTTTTAGGAAGACTAGAATTCCACACATAGCTAGTCTTCTAAGACCATAATTATTTCCCATCTTCTCCAGTGCAAGCTTAGTTTCTTTCTCACCCTTACCCTATATATCTTGTTCATTGTGTTGCTTGGCTGCATAATAGTGCCTGCTTTTAACCTTTCTCCAGTAGGATCTGAAAAATATCGTCTTTTTAGAACCTGTCCCCGCCTGCCACATAGTCTTCTCTGCTCAATAGTTTGGCTTCAGAGTTTCTAAGTTAATCTAGGGCTCAGAGAAATGTCAGTGCTTAACCTGCTTTAAAGATCTCAATAGACAGAATTTTGATAATTTTAGAAGCCAAATTACATGGATGCTACCTTAGCTGCGGTTTTTGAAATGTTCACAGAGGGGCTGATGTCTTATCTGCCTATTTACATTCTCAAAACCCGCAAAATTCTGAGCCTTAGTACAGAGCTGCTCTGCTTAAGCACATTGTACCCGATGTAGCTTTTTTATACCTAGCCAGGTGGTAGATTGTCATCCTTCACTGTCAGGCAAAAATGGTTGGCATAAAGAGGTGGTATAGAGTTTTCAATCACAAACTGGGATATGGACATTAGGACACAATTTGTTATACGTGAGAGCCCGAAGTGCACTCTGCTATCTACTCAGCCTATAAATATGAAACTGCTGTCTTTCTTGACGCAGCACAATAGCTGCTTTGTTAACTTACAGTTTCCAGAAGACAAAGTGGTCTATATTTGGTTACATTACTTAACTTTCATAGAAAATTTTTCTTCATTTTCCCTGACTCTGACAACCACTGAGCATCTAGACCCAATGGCATGAACTATTTAGGCCTGAAAAATTGAATAGGTTACTGTGTCTCCTACTACTTTGGTTTAAGGGAGGACTCTGATCATGATCACTTCACTTTTCACCCCACAGGAAAGTAAAAATGCCAAATGAAAATTATTGAGGTATCATAAATGGAGAAGAAACAAGCTACATGGAAGAAATCAGTGTTCTGAAGCTCTAAATTAAACTTTTTCAATTAATTTAGGAGACAGACTTTGCTTATCTTCCATATTTACTAGGTGACATGATCTGAAACAGCTTCTGTCAGCAGACTCCAGCTTTTGAGATGATACAAGAAAAACTCAGAATCATTTTCCATAGCTTTCATCCTCTTTCAGAAGAGCAGAATCTTTTCCACCTCTTTAGTCTGAAATTTTCTGTTTAGGAGAGGAATATTTTTCCTTGTTTCCATTCCCAGAGGAATAGGCAAGTCTGTAAAAGAAGTCCAATTTCCACTGTCTCTTTGCTGTCACATTTTGGAAATATTTTCCACAGAGGACTGTGGCTGTGAGTGGAGAAAGGGTGATATTTCTTTCAAAATGTGGTCTTACTGCTAATGGAGAGAGGAATTTTAATTTAGAAATGGGGTACTCAGTTGCTCTTTCAGCCTGTGCCATAAGTAGAAGATAAACCTTTTATAGGTTTTTTGCACTGATTTCCTTTTCTGAATAGGGCATGATCAGTAGCTTTTTTTTCTGGTCTAGATATAATCAAATCCCTCAGTGATTTAACTGTCTCTGCTCTATACCTCAAACATCTTAAAAATTAAAATTAAGATTAATATAAACCACACCTAACGAATTGCTCCAGGCCCTGTATAGAGTTTGTAATATTCTGCTGTCTATAGCTTGAAAAAAGCTCACAACACCTAAAAATAATGACCTAAATTTCTACACCAATATTTAATTTGTTTCACTAGACTGCAGTCAGTCTAGTGCTGCAGAGCTTTTCCGAAATGTTGTTCTAGTGTCTAGCCTAGCACTATGTAAAAGGCTGGTGTTCTGTAAGTATATATTGTAATGGCACAGAAGTCACTACTCCACAGGTAGACAGTAATCTGTCCACTCTAAAATATTCTCTCCAGCAATAGTCTCTTGTATGCTAGATAATTTAAGGCTTAGGTACACTACAGTGTTATCATTAGTTATAGAACTGTTTCTGTCTGTATTGATCTCATTTGGTTTAAGAGCCTAACTGAGATGGTAAAATTGGTGTGTACATATCTTCCTTATTCAGTCAAGTGATACAGAAAGCTGTATCACTTGAGCGTAATTCACATTTCAGGTATGTTAAATGACTGCTGGAAACATCTATTAATCCCTGTTGACTAGAGCTAAACAAGGGTGAGTAGGCTTCTGGATTTGGAGTCACAGTTAGGTGACATGAATTCAAGTCTGTATGCCCATTTGTCACGAACGAGTGGTTTTGAGGCCGCTTAAAGAATCACTGGCAAAGGTATGAGCAAAAGGTGATTTTAATAAAAATTTGTAAAAGCGCGACTTAACAGAATTCAATAGCAAGGTTCACTCTATTACTCATTACGTGGATTAAGTATACACAGGGAAAATCGTGTCAGAATTATGTTGGAATGATATGTGCAGAGGTTGAGGATAAAAGGGTAAGGGAGACCCTCCTGCTGAGTCACAAGGTTCAGAGAAGACCCAGCTGGATCAAAACTTAGTCTCAGATTTGGACAACGGTTTGTGTCTAATACAAAAGGGATAAGGACACCCTCCTGTTGAGTCACGAGATTCAGAGTAGAGCCTTTGCTTTCTAAACTCCTTCTCAGAGAGGCGTCTAGGTGCGACTGGATCTACCCCTAGTCTCAGACCTGGTCAACGGTTTGTGCCTAAGGGATTATATGTGTTTAGCAGCAATTTAAAGTGTTTAGCAACAATCTAAAGTTCATTTACAGTTTTGAGGTAGATCACAAGATTTTAACAGCACTTAATCTTTAACTAATTCAACAGTTACTACGCAAGTTAATCAAGTTTACTACAATTATTAAATTACAGATTATGCTTATTGTTAGTTATCTAAATCAATACACACACACACACAATACAGATCTATTCACACACAAGGGCCCATAGCTAGATAAATTCATGAAAGACAAAGGCCTATAGCTAGATAAAGATATTGGTTAAAAATTCCCCTCGAGTCTGCGAAATACTTATGTTAAATGTTTGGCATTTCTCAATGGGCAAAGGGTTGAGCCCTGAGGAGTGTCTGGGCCGAGGAGTGTTTCAGCCCAGGTTCTGACGGTCCTCCGAATAGCACAAACTTGAGAGTTTGCAAACTCTGAGAGGCGTCCCACTCAGAGGGAGACTTTGGGCACAGCCCGCTGCAATACAGGAGAGCTCAAAGGGTCTCACTTGGGACCGCTGTTTATAGGTTTGCAAGATGATTGGCTTTAGTCATCAGTAAATTTCCATCCTGGCCACTGTCCGGGGTGGTCTGGGACAGTAATTATGGTATTGTTTCACGGTAACCATGGTATCGTTTCACTTGAGCTATGGCCCATGTAGGGAATGCTTCAGAGCTGTTAGAGAAGATGAATTATCCCCTGCTTGTGTTCCCTATTTGATCAGGTAGCTGGTGTTCTTGGTACGATCAGTGTCGCTCCCCACCTTAGCCATGCAAGAGTGCCTGGTACGGCCAAGGGACGCTCAACCACCCAACTCATTTCACAATGGCTAAGGCCTAATAGGAGTTCCTGAGATGATAGAGTGGCCCAGGGGAAGGGGGGGAAATGCACCACCACACCATAAGGTTCCCATTTCTTTACTATAATTTGCCTTTGACTGTTCCTAGCTTCTCATACTTCTGTTCTTATGGAATAACTAATAACAGAAGTTCTTCAGCTGATCTAGTGAGAAGCTATCTTTCTGTCCCAATTTTTTCTCCTTCTGGGTCTTCATGAAAGGTCGTCCTAGAATGTTGTGAATTATGCAAAGCGGGCAGAAGACCCACTTGAATATCACCTCCAATTTGCAAGCAAGAGAGGTTATTGGGGATTATTTCCAAAAATCTGCCTCTAATTGTACTGATGGGAGAACAACAGGTTTCATTGTTCTGACACCCAGTCAAAACCCAGATCCACCAGTGTTACTGACAGTCCCAGGCAAGACTGGGTTACTAATAATTTACTAATCAAACTGACTAACTTAATGTCACTCACTAATTGCCATTTACAATACTTAGAGTATGTGTTCACAAATGTATTTTTCTAATGGTTTCTGGTTAGGAGCTTATATTCCTGAGAATCAAATATGTAGATATCTTAAAACATTAATCTTCGATTCTGGCGTTGCTAACACTTCACTGAAAAAAATGGAAAATTCACAGACCTCATCTTTTTATTTCTTTAGGTTGTGAAGTCATTACTCAGCGGAGAATGGCAAACAAATAGAAGTGACACTGTGACACACATGCAGTAAGACATCACAAATGCAGAATTTCTCCAGAGAGAAAGAAAAGAAAGATAGGAAGGAGAGAATCTTCTTTGGTTCCCTCTCAGGGAAAGAATGGAGCATGAGCTCATCCCTTAATATGCCGGGAATACACAAAGGTGAGGATTGCTAAGAGAATTGTGGAAAAAATCTTGAGCAGGAGTTTGTGCTTATTAAACAGACATCAGAGAATCTATTCCCTAGGCAAAGTTCTCTCTCTCACTCCTCCTCCTACCCTCTGGGATTCTCTGATGTGTGAGACAGAGTAATTTATGATGCAGTCCTAACAATCAACAAACACAAATTTATTGAAAATCTGGCTTCATTATTTTTGTTCAGAAAATTCCTTGCTGTTCCTCTGGTACTGTTTTTTTTTATAAGACCAAATTTTTGTGTCTGTGGGCTTTAAAATTAAAATTGATACTGAAATTTCAACCGATGTTATTGCCAAGTTTATTCAGAAGCAGAAGCATCTACAAACAAATCTATTAACCCTCCATGGAATGAGCAGTCATCTGATCAGTCCTGGTGTAATATGCTTGCTAGTTGAAATTTTGGACAAATGGACGATGTTTTCCCCAAAGTACTTTTCTCTCCCCATTAAACCAAGTGCAAGCAGTTAGCTTCTGGTTTAGACTCACCAGACCTTAAACCCAATTATGAAAACCAAATTTGCTGATGCAGCTAGAGGTATAGTGATTGAGAAAGATGGAAATTTAAATTTGATAGCAAGTTTCTTTTTCATGTAGCATATGAATATGTCAAGAAAAACTACATTTATTACAGAAGTTCAGAGGAAAGAGATAAGGCTGTATGACACTCTTTTCTTGATTTCTAAGCATTCAGATCTTTAGCCTCATATATAAGCAGTCTGCTAATCATTAATTTATCACGAAATCCAAGGGGGAAGGTTTATTCCTGTGCTAAGATTTATTCCTTTTTCTGTTCTTGTATTTTAGAGGTTTTCAAAATAAATAGATGCTCTTCAAAGACTGCAGCCAAGTAATTATTTTCTTTTAACAAGCTTATTAGTTTATTGACTTATGTTGAAGTGGGCTTCTCAGTTATTATATTTCATTTGCAGAATTATTTTTTGAAAAATGATAGGATGATTAGTGTCATATTAGAGTGTTATCATTTGCAATGCTATAGTTAAGGGTTTGCCAGCATTTACATTTCATATTCCTTTGGTTCAATGGCTTCTTATAACTTAGCTTTTAAAAGAACTTTTCACTGCTGGCCCATAAGTCTGTCTTTCAACAATTTCATATAAAATTATTTCTGTATTTTTCATTAAGATAAAGGAACTTGTATAAAATTTAGCAAATTTTTATATAACCAAATATTATAATTTTGGTTAAAGCCACACTTCAAACAGCATTTTAAAGGAATAAACAATATTTTAAAGGAAAATATCTAATATGCATGATAAGGATTTGGATACTTCATGTAATACGGGACATAATTTGTCTTTTCCTTTGGATATATCATAGAAAACCTGTAGCTTGAGGTAACTTAAAAATTGCCAACATCATTATGATAAAGACCAATATATAGTTAATGAGGTTTCAGACAAGTTGAAAGCCTTCGAAACATACACAAGAATAAGCTACCTTATCTTTGGTAGCACATCTAATCTAAAATGATGCAGTCTTGGTTCCTGACTAACATATTTACAGTTTTTTGACTATCTGAAGGCAAGAAGAAGAAAATTTTCTATATACTATAGCTGCCTCTCATTCTCATCAAAAGCAAAGGCACTGATTTTTCAATGCAACTACTCAGCCATTTATATTCACACATATGTTCACTGGTATTCACATCAAAGGGAAAACGGCCTACTCTCCTGGATTGGCCTGCAATACTGAAGCAGTAGTTCCCACGCAGCTGAGTCAACTATGACATTCACCACAACGGAGCAACCATCTGCCTGGATATAAAACAGTGTTTTCACCGTAGACTAAATGATATACAGAAAATGGGCTAGTCCTCAAAACACAGTCTGAATGCATTTTATTTAGTCATATTTAATGTTGTTCTATGGAATTGAACAAGTGTAGCCATACCCTACTACCTGTTGAGGTTGTGGTCCGGAAAAGTGAAGGCTAGAGATCTGATAGATAGCAAAGCAATTTTTTCTGGTAAGAATTAATGTAATGAGGGGAATACATCCAGACACTTAAGAAATATGCATTATTTAAATGCACAGGTACTGGGTATATGGTATGGAGAATGGAGAGGCACAAACAGAATCATCAGGTTCAACCATTTTTTCAGAGATTGTTTTTTGTTTTTTTTTTCCAGAATGGATTGCAGCTTCTTCATCTATGAGACAGACTACCTGTTACAAATCTTTCTGTGAGCATCCTTGTTGCCTCTTTGTGAGCAGTTACGTTTTCATCATGTCATCCTTTTAGATGAATCAAGGTCAATCAAGGGTAGAGGACTTATAGAAGAGGTATTGACAGGGGTTAGCAGAGCAGAGTATTAAAACAGACAGAGAATGATGAATGGAGAAGTGAGCAGTAAAAGCTAACAAAGGAGCATTGGAAGCACGGCCACTGCTATGCCCTTTGGACATAAAACTAAGGCCACTGTAGTTTTGAGGCCACCTCTACTCTCTGATGGTGAGCTTAAGGAAGACATGGAGCAATTATATACCCATTCTTGACTTCGGGGCTAACTAATGGTTTAAATGGAAGCAAAGGTGGCTTCTTAACAAAAGTTGATTTTGTTTTTTCTCCAAGGTGGCATGAGTCCTTTATCTGTGTCCAAAGTACTCTTAAGATCTGAATGATACGTTTCTCCATTTTGTTACTTTCAATAGCTCATTAATTTAGTGAGTGCAATCAGCAGTTTGGGAGATTAGGACCATAGATGATTTAATTCTGCTTTAGAGCAGGATTTAATGAGCTTGCAACTTAACAGACACCTTCTTATTATAGTCAATGTCTACAGAGTTGATTGTTGAGCTCCAAGAAAACATAACATGGACAGCTTCCCAGAGTGCTGGTGGCCACAGTGAATGAATTCATTCAGGTCTCAGAGGTGACAAATAGCTCCTAGTCCATGTTTTACACTCCAACTGCAGTGTACTCACCACTTATTTAATTTCAGTAGTGTTATCTAGCAGCCAATACCTTCTGAGCATTCACTAAATTAATATTGCAAATAAATTCTACAGATGTCTCCAAAGTGAAATTTGATTCTAGCCAGGGGAAAATTTGAGCAAAAGAAATTTAAATCTAGACCTATACTACCTAGAGTTTTTCCTATGGTTGTTGTTGCTAGATGAATTTCCATATAGTTTTATAACACAATACACTTTAATAATAATTCAAAATTCAAACACTTTTACATTTAATGACCCATTGAATATATATAGCTGTTCATTTTCTAAGCAATATCCTTTCTAGGATAGATGTGCATCAATTGTTCTGTGCCTGATTGGGAATCCAGTGATACAAAGCATGGCCAAATGGTTTTGCCCCACAAAATTGTGCAAATTGACCTAATTTTTTGCATCTATTCTTCAGGGAAGTATGATCCAAATGACAACAAGATTGGCATATCTCCATTCTCTGCATGGGAAGGCTGTCAAGTCCTAATGAACAGGAGTTTGAAACCCCCTAATCTTTGCCATGTTTGTTATCATTCTTTTGCAGGGCAGCATGATGAGCTGAGGTAGTTGAAGGATAGCTGTGCCTCCAATATAAGAGATATCTGCTACAGAAAATGTCACTGCAACTGCTGACTATGGTTTACAGTGTAAGTGTGCCTAGGAACAAGCTGTTCCTGAATCTTTCTTCACTGTCCCCCCCAGCCATTCTTTGTATGGGAGAAGCTTCTGTCACCTCTTGACTCTGCCTGGGCTCGGTCCCAGACTGTTTTATCCCCTATGCTGCAGCTTTGTTATAGGTATAATGTCAGCAATAGCACCCCCACAAAGTGTTTCTCATGATAAAGTCATCTTCCCTACCTAAGAAAAATCTACTTAAGTTTTGGCACCTTTTGGATTTTGTAAATTTTCCTTGCACGTGGATGTAGTGTCTTTTTATCACGTCCAAACATGGATGTAGTGTCTTTTTATCATGTCCAACTTCACTCCCATTACCCAGTGATGTGTTTTCAAGGCGGGATTAATTTCAGGACCCTAAGTTAAGCAGACGAGATCTTCTTCTCTACTCCTTAAAAGGTATTTTTTCTACCTTACCCAGAGGCATGTATTTAGGAGGAATGTGCCCCTAGAACCTTAAAATTTTGGCACAAGTTAGTTTCCTAGGTTAGACAGATTTTAATCCATTCTTTCAATTTTTTTCTCTTCCTTTTTGCTTTCTCTAACAACTGCCTCCGTAGGCAGGCTTAACCAGCTGAAAAATGTAGTAGAAGTATCCATGACATTGATAAGTATATATAATATAACTATCCCATTTTCCACAAAAGCCACCAATAGCTTTTGTCTTCTGGAAGACTGATATTTTCCATGCAGCCCACTGATAATTAAATGAGTAAAAGATTTACTTTTAGAAATAATAATAATAAAAACCCTGTATAAACACTGCAAAACATTCATCACTTTAAAATGTGTGCTTTGACTACCCAGCGTAGCAAGTACCAAAGTGTAGGTGAAAAGCATGTCTTTCAGTCTCTATTGAAGTAGCATTCAAGTGCTATGCATCCCTGACCAGCTTTTGCCAAACAGATCCTTGAAGCTACTTACCGCAAAGCTTGTGTTTGCCAGCCTTGTACACGCCAGTCAAGCTCATTCAGTCACTAACCATAAAAGATTAATTAATATTTGCAGTCTTGGTCATGCTACAGGTATAAATCTGACACCTGCTTTCAGGAAGAGAAGAAACACTTAACAGGTGCAGCTGTAGATATTGTGCAGGCACTAGACAATACTGTTATTTGGAGAAGAGCTATTCTTTGGAAATGGTTGCGACTGGTATGGTACTAATTCAGTCTTTTAAGATCCTGTTTATATGCTATGCCCTATGAATAAGAAGTAGTGCCTAAAAGTTTTAAAATGTGTTTCATATTTGCATGCTGTTTGATTATTTTGGTTCTGCATTTTAAGAAGATTAATCACCAAGAAATATATCTTACCAGCAATTCTTTTTCAGAACTGCTACAGTACACATGAAAACTAACTTTGAAATTTATTTATTAACATTCTCATTTCAAAAGGAAATAAATAACAATGATCATTTCAACTGCTCATTTCCCAGGAGACTTTGGAAGCCAACCAATAACAGATTAATTTATTAATGTCATAATAGTCTTGGAACATAACACAGCCCTACAGAATTTTAACTCTAAAATCCCTCATTTTCCCAGATGTAGTGTTGGAAGAATAAAAAAAACCCAAACTAGTAGGTAAGAAATTAATTTAGAATCAGGGAGATCAAAGTTCAAGTCTCAGTTCCACTGGCTACTTAGATATTTAAATTAAATGGAAAGAATCTAACAGAAAAGTCAGTACTCAACCTATTTTTGCTGGGTGTGTTTGAATGCAAGTCTACTTGTCAAAGAAGTTCTCTAGCCTCTGGGACTATTTGAGGGGATGAAGGGCTCTCTGCTTTCTGTTGAAAAATCTTTGGTTCATCATGAAGCTGGATGGGAAATCTTTCAGATTTCTCAAGAAGTTTCACTTTATTAAAAGTAGTTTCTTTCCCAGGTTTACATTGTAGATGCTCACTTATTCCAATTCAGGATTTGGGTTTTATATATCAATATTGTCCTGTTTCTCATGACAGAAAGCTCTAGTCCAGGTGCTCTGAAAACATGATTTCTTTAAAGAATAAAAGACATTTCTCTATTTTGGTTGAAGAAAGGAAGAGAATGTAGTGAGATATGCTTGTTCTCATGAAAACTTCCATAGATCATCACAGCTAGGATATTAAAGATTTTTTTTTTTGTCATCAGTTAAATCAATTATGTGGGTATAACAGTTCAAAAACCTTTAAAATTTCTGTTCTGACTTTCCACTGTTTTCTATCTAAACTTCCTCTGTTTGCATTTGATGACAAATCTGTTTCCTCCAATAGAAATAATTACCTTTCCTCATAAGGAATGTTCAAAGGTGCTGTTGTGTATAAACATGGATTTTGTTGGGTGTAGTTGCAGGGATTATAAATCATCTCATATTGATGAAAGCAATGTTCTGTCTTGTAAATTGCCATCAAAACTGGGATTTGATTGCTGTTGTGTTAGAGCTACTTAATGCCTATGTAAAACAAATGTAAGTATTACATATAAATTCTCCATGTTTCAAGGAAACCAACAAAGCTGCATACTAAATTTGACCAATGATCTATTTTATCAATTTACTACTTTCTCTTTGGCAATTAACCAGTGTCAGATACCATAATTATGTATAATCTGTTTATAAAACAGTTTTTCAACTCTGAATGTTTAACAATGGATTTTAAAGTGGAAAGATTTGTATGCATAATAACATATAATCCTAATTATATTATTATAGAAGTTCATGTTTAGATTTGATCAGTCCATTTTTTAATGCTGCTAAACACTTAACATTACAGCATCGGGTTCCACTGGTTATATTAAAGGTAAAAAAATAATAGCCATATATTAAATTACTCAACTTTTAGTTTTGCTGAAAATCAGCTTCTTCTCATATTGTAGTTGACTGGAAGGATCTGACTGAAACCATTTTTTTATGTTGGAATAATAAAATATATTTTTAAGAAAAAAAAGTAAAGAGAGATTTTTAGCTGGTAAAGGTAAGATATTCATCTATTAAAATGAGAAACACTACAGCTTGTTTAAATAGTGTCCAATTATTAACAAAAGGACGCACAATGTTGTATAAGATACACTCACTTTCAGCAATGTATAGGGATGAAAGACGATCAAATTACTGTTCTTTTTACAGTATAAATTCTATGGAAGAGTAGAGAGACAACATAGTTCTCTTGATATTTTATATCAAGCAAATTACGCACTTTTCAAGTTTTTTATTATTATATACAGGAGGTAGAAGGAGTGATGGGCTACAAAGGAGAACTTCAAAACATTGCCATGTCATGTAAGGAAGGTGTTAGGAAAGGCCAAGCTCAATGACAGATGAAGCTTGGAAGGGACATCAAGGGCACAAAAAGAGCTTCAACTGCTACATTACTAGTGAAAAACTGAACAAGGAAGATGTGGGCTCTTTGCTGAATGGGGTAGGTTATTTAGTGACAGTGAACACAGACAAAGCTGAAGTATGCAAAACATTCTTTGCCTCAGTCTTTGCCATGAAGACCTCTTTGCCCAGGCCTTTAGAGAATGGTTCCAAGAGAAGAAAGACCAGCAGCAGATAGGAATCAAGTCCAGGACTGCTTGAGATGACTTGACCCAACAGGTCCATGGGACCCGGAAGCCTGCATGCAAAGGTGATTAGAGAATTGGCTGATGTCCTTGCAAGACCACTCTCCATCATATTTGAGAAGTAATGGAGACTGGGAAAGGTCTCCAACAACTGGAGAAAGGAAAATATTCAAAAATCCATCTTCAAAAAGGCCAGGAGTAAACCAGGGGAGCTAAAGGCCAGCCAGCCTCACCTTGGTCCCTGGGAAAATTATAGAGCAAGTCCTCTTGGAGAACATTTCTGGGCACATGAAGGAGAAGAAGGTGTTTGGGAACAGTCAGCATAATTTACCAAAAGGTAAATCCTGTCTGACCAACCTGATTGTCCCTGAAAATCAAATGACTGGATTTGTGGATGAGGGGAGAGCCATAGATATAATTTATAGGGCAAAGCTTTGGACATGGTCTACCACAATATTATTGTATCCAAACTGGGATATTATAATGTGTATGGGTAGATAAATAGATGAGTAAAAAATGGATTGAATGATCAAACTCCATGGTTAATAGGGTTTACTCAACCTGCAGGCTGGTGAGTGGAGTACCACAGGGGTCTTATTTTGGGATCTGTCTTGGTTAACCTCTTTATTAATGACTTGGAGGAGGCAATGATATATACTCTTGGTCAAGTTTGCAGCTGACACCAAACTGAGATGACCTAGTTTACTTGAGGCAGAGGGACCTAGACAAGCTGGATGAATGATAAACATGAACCTTGTGAAATTCAGCAAGGACAAATGCAAATCCCTGCTTCCAGGAAGAACTCCTTGCAATGATACAGGCTGGGGACTGGTGGTGGGGAGCAGCTCTGCAGGAAAGGCTCTGGAGGTCTTCACAGACAGAAAACTAAGGTTGAGCCAGCAGCACCCTGGCAGCAGAGAAAGACAACAGTCTCCTGGACTGTATAAGCAGGAACACAAAGAAAGTGTCAGAGTACCACAGGAGCTGGAGGCTTCCTCAGGGTCAGGACACCAGGAATGCAAGTCAGTGAATCGGGATCAGAATCAGATCCAGGGTCAGAAACTGCCCAGTGGTGGTTGGGCAGGTCCGTGATGACTAGAAAGGTGCAGGGTCAAGCCAAGAAGACAGTCTATAGTTTGAGGTCTGAATCAAAGGGTCCATAGGGGTCCATGCATGGGCATGGCTGAGCTGAAGACTTGGCCGCCTACCTGTCTCACTGAAGATAAGGAGAAATTCTTTCCCTGTGAGGACAGTGGAAAAGGCTGCCCAGAGACATTGTGAAGCCTCTCTCCATCCTGAGAGGTTTTCAAGACCCATCTGGATAAAACCCTAAGCTGCCTGGTCTGACCTCTAAGCTGACCTCTGAGCAGGAGGTTGGACTAGATTTAATTTTGTTTTTTAAACTACCATCTTCTATTTTTGTTAAGTGAAGATTTTTGAATGCCTCACTGAAGATGAAAATACAATTCTTTTTTTAAGAGAAGAGAGAGACAAGAGGTACTAAAACCATATCCCACATACAACAGAATAAATTTTGCCATTCTCATGTGATATATCATATAAAATGCTGAATGATTTTAAGAGCCTCAGTAAGCAGGGATGACAAACTCAGGGTCAGAAGCAAACAAACAATATCTCAGAAATAGTTTGAGGATGAATATGAAGCAGACTTTCAAGTTTTCTTTGTACTATTATGTCAGATCCAGAACTGATCTGACTCAGTTTGAGGTCTTTCATATCTTGTTCATTATTTGTCTGCTAAAGAAATGTTTTAACAACATCATCATGACAGTTGTATAGTTTCATCTTCATGTTTTTGCCTTGTTTTTGTTCTGTTTTGAATTGTTCTCTTTAAAGTTTTGAGGGTCTACTATGCCTCTTTTCTCATATATTTTTTCCATGTTGAAATACTGTATTACACTAAATCTATAACTTTTTTTTTTTTTTTTTTTCTTTTTTCTTTTAAACAGCCAAAACTGTTCAGTATCCATTAGGTGTTCTATTTGTTAGTTTGGTACAGATTCTACTTTTGTAATTTGGCTGTCAACTTCTTAAAGCAACAGAAAACTCTGGTAAATTAGTGTTAGAAATCAGAGTTCTTTTTTAAAGGACAAATCTTTATTTTCATATGTGCATAGGGTGGAAAAATATTCATGTACCTTCATTATTTTGTATGGGCAGACAAGCGAATTTGTAGAGATTGCAGAGGAGAAAGGTGTGTCTATAATCAGAGCAAGTATATTGAGGCAGTACAGAATTTTCCCATTTTGGAGTGAGCAACAGGAACTGCTGCACTTCTGGAGCTTTCTAATAGGCAAAATAAATGCATCTGCTGTGATGTTCACTAAGAAAGAGAAGGTTGTCTTTTGTCATGAGGTAGCTCCAGGTAACTTTGTAGGATGGACCATGGCACCATGTTTATCTTCCTAAAAGCTTTCCTTATGTGGTCACTTAAAAGCAAATAAACTACAGATTCTTATAAACAATATTAAAAGTAAATACGTAATCTACATACAAATTTCAAATTTATTCAGCATTAAATACTTACTGTTTGAACTTGTAGAAGACAGAAAAAAGTGACTAAGATATATCATGAATGTGGTGATTAAGCATATGAAGGCCAGCTAATAACAGTATCTCATGCAGTTGTTAGGCTTACATCTGGATTTCCATTTATACAGATATTGAAGTTGGATATTTGATTTCTGATAAATACATGAGTTGATTAGTAAGTGTACTTAGGAGCAATCGTAGGAGGAACTTAATGCAAATTACAAGGGAAAAATAATTTTCTTTCTTATTGTGTTAGACCTTGATTTATTATCAGTCACATTTTGTTGTTTGCAAAAAAATAAGATAGATTTCTAAAAATTGTCAGCTGAACCCTTATATTACAGATCTGGTTTTTAGCAGACCATCTTTTAAGAAGAAGTTATCAAAAATTATTACTGACTCCCAAAGAGTTTTAATTTTGATGTTTTGATTTCAGAGGTGTCTAGCTGCAAAGGACCAATTTTTTAGAAAAGATAGAGCCTTTTTTCCTGAAGATTAGGTTCAGTGTGGTTACACTGGACACTCAAACCCACTAGCTGCTTTTAAAAATTTTGGTGTGATACCTTTATATGGTAAAAGTTTCTACCTAACTTTTGAGGAATTGTTAAACTTAAAGCATGCATATTTATGCATCCATGCTAAGGCACTGTATCAGGATCCTATATATACCAGATCTGAGAAATGGGTCTGTTTTCACTTCTAATCAGTACTCTGAAAACAGTAAAAGGGCATTAAATTCTTAATGAAAGTTTTTATTAGAATGGAGACTAGAACAAACTAGCTTTGTTTGAGCAAAATGGGTGAATGGTAGTAAAATTAATGACTTAAACTCCCCCCACATATATATCTTTACCGGGGGGATCCTTTCCCCCTACACTGGTTTTTGCTCCTGCTGCTTTGAATGGCTTCCCAGGTTGCAGGAACACTATTCTGTCTTCCAATTGTCCATAAAAATAGGTCCTTCTTTCTGTTATCTTTCATGTGCTGCTTTTTTCTTCCCTTTACTTGACTTAGAAATGCCTCAACCAGCATTTCTCCCAAAGTCTACCTCCTTGCTGTGAATCTCAGACCACTTTTTCTCATTATACTTAATCTGGTTTAGCTGTCAGTTCTTACTAGGAAGGGTTCATTTTCTTCTCTACTTTCTTCCTATTCTGATACAGTATCCCTTTTTCCCTTTGCATTGACTTTAGTGCTTGTCTAGCATCCACTTCAGTTTAGCTCATGACTGCTAAAGCAGACACAGAAGGGGTGGGAACATGCAGATGGAGACAGAGACTAATCTTTTCAGCAGCAACCAGCAGCTGGATTTCAATGTGAAACACCTTCTTTACCATCCCCACACTGCACATAAGAAGTTTCTCCCAGCGTGAAACTCCGGTTGTTTTCAGGAAGGCATCACCTCCCCACCTCTGCCCAAGTGATTGCACCTGACCCGAAGCACAACAGCCAGGACTGAACTAGTAGCCAGCCTCCCCTCTGCTGTTCATCTAGGTCCTTTTGACAAAATACTGGACCAAAAAGATTTTTCATATTTTCCTTAATTTGGAGTAAGCAAAGGATTGAAATGGATACCAGATTTTTCCCTGAATTGGAAAGGATACATTTTGGGAGGTGGGTATTTTTCTTTATGACGCACCCCAGTATCAGGAAGAGAAACATAAATTGCAACTACTAAATGACAGAAAAGGATTCCTTGAACATCTTCCACATACCTCACCAAAACCTTTGTTAACAGGGCCACTGCTTCCTTCTCAGAAGGTGTACTTCAGGGCAGCTGTGTTACAGCTGAGAGTGACTGCCACATCCCTATCCTGTTCCTTATGTTGGGTAAAGGCAGGTTGTATTGATGAATACCAGATAGCTGCAAAAGACTCAGCAGCATTTATGTGTTCCCGATTAACTGAACTCTTTTCTTTTTTTTTTTTTTCCCCACAAAGATCAAGTTTCATTCAGAAATTGATTGGGCACACTTAGACAGAATGTTCCTTTTCTTTCTCAGATGCAGGTAACCACTTCTTTTTTTTTTTTTTTTTTTTTTTTTTTTTGGCTGTGGAGTGCTGCCTTTTCTTTCTTTCCATTTGAAAGAAAATATTTTTTGGAAACATTAAAAAGCTTCAGCAAGTTTAATCCTCAGGGGGGAAAAGAAGGCAACAAGCAATTAATTTTATAAAAACATTGTATTTTCAAGAGCTAACACAGATATTTGCTTTTGCATTTTAACTCACTATTCTTAATATTTTCCATCTTTCATTTTGTCATTATTACCTTTCAGCTTCATGCAAAAGAAATTCCAGTAGGAACTGAAAGTAGCATAGAGGAAGGCTGTTCTTTCAAGATGAGGGAGGTTTCTGAGAGGAAGAACAAGTAAAAACACATTTGAATTAAGTAGAAGAGAGGCAGCAGGAACAAATACGAATTTCAGGTAGTCTAAGCAGCAGCTTGTGTCATAGAAGGATGCTTGGCTTTCCAATTTTAAGAAAGAATGTTAGCTGTTATATAGGATTTTTTAATTATTTTATGTCAGTTCTACAGCAAGAACTTATTTTCCAATTTTATTCTGATATTCTCTGAAGGAAATAAGCTGAACCATAGGACACAGTTGGTCAACTTTTTCACTCATCTGTCAGTTAGGAGAAACACCACAACATTCTGTCTTCTCATAGCTGGAATAAAAGTGACAGTGATATCCCCTTTCTTGATCCTCTGTCTGGGAAATGAAACATAGTGCTGCTTGCCTGTAGCTAGTCAGTTGAGAGAAACTAGTGATAAACAGCTGGCATGACATGCACATTTGCCAGATATTTAGAGAAAAAGGTGCTTTATATACCTCATATAAATATGTGTTTAAAATCTATGCTACTACATACCTAAGTTACAGTTTTGGAAGTGGTTGTTCTTTTAGTAATTTGATCAAATAATTGAAACCAGTGAGGCTTTTCATTTGTGTAAATTTAGGCAAATCAGTTCGGCTTCTATGACACAAATCTTGACACTCCTATAAGCAGACTTCCATTCAACGTTCTATTGATTTCTGCCATGAAGCAATGCTCTCCTTTCATGGTTCTTGGATGAAACCATAATCTGTAATGTATTCCTGTGTGAACACACAGAGCTGTAAGACCTAACTGGGATTCATATTAGAATTGAATCTTTAGGTGGCTCTCACTCTGGATATATGCTCACCATTAGCAACGTTACCTGAACTTGAATTTACTTGATTTAGACTATTTTTAAAAGAGCTTTGACCCAGCTGGAGAAAGCATGCTGTAAATATTGTTTAATTTTGTTGGGAACATATTTTTCTGATGAAAACTTGGGAAGCTTGTGGAAACAGTGGTTGACTGTAATTACTGAGACTGTAAAAGCACTTAAATTTTGAGGAACGTTTTGGCACAGAACATTTAAAGTCCTTTCTCCCCTTCCTTCCCATAGATGTTTTTATCAGGTACTGCAAAACCATTTGTAATTAATCATCAGGAGAAGGATAATACCTAAATTTATAAATAAATGTTTTGGGAAGAGGTGAATAATTTTTATCTATCCAGTAATTATGAATTATCCTATAAATTCAGTGTAATTAAATGAAACAGTAAGTTTCATATGTTTTATTAATCCAAAGCTATAGATTGAATTAATCCTTTTGTTTACAGCCAGACAGACATAATAATCTCGTTTATCTGTAAACTGTCAGTTAGTAGGCTCTGAGGTAATTTTGGGGTGTAAGTTTTTGCATTTCCTTAAACTGAACTTTTATATTAGCTGAAGACACTGTAACCTTGGTTTTAAGGTGCATTTCCTACTCACCTGTCTGTTCTGCAATGTGTTCATAGTCAGGACAGGCCTTAACAGTTTGAACCATATGCAAAAAATTTTCTTTTGGTCTTCTTTGAGCAAATTTTGGATATCAAAAGAGCACAGCTGAATTTCCACAGCTGAGAATATGGCACAGGAGTCTTGCTAATGCAGCTAGAATATCTGTATTTTCAAGCGCTTCCACAGACTTCATTTTTGACTTAATGAAGGGGATTAATGACTATAAATCATGGAAGACTATGTGCATTCTCTGTCACTAGCAATATTAAAATCATCTCAACATCCACATTGATGGGAAGTATTGCCATCTGTCTTATAGATTAGATGAGCAGAAAGGTCTCTTTTTTGGATATATAATCCATGAAGCTAAAGACAAGAAAAGTTTTACAATGTAGAAACTCAGGAACTTAGTAAAAGTTGTTTTGCTGAAGTCAGTAGATTGGATGACACTAAATATTTCTGACATAGTTCAGCAGAACTTGAAGGAAGCTGGTTTTTGATTGTGGGGCCAAAATGACAGACTGGCCAATACAGCAAGAGTTTTACGCTTTAAGTTCTGAGGTGTGGGGTTTTTTTTTTCAGTTCTTCCTACTCTCCATTGGATTCCCTTGGCATTGAGAGGAAACATGGAGGAACCAATTGACTTGAGAAGCGGGCCCGTGTGAACCTCATGAAGTTCAACAAGACCAAGTGCAAGGTCCTGCACCTGGGTGAGGGCAACCCCCAGTATTAATACAGGCTGGGAGATGAAGGGATTGAGAGCAACCCTGCCAAGAAGGACTTGCAGGTACTGGTGGACGAAAAGCTGGACATGAGGTGACAACGTGTGGTCACAGCCCGGAAGGCCAACTGTATCCTGGGCTGCATCAAAAGCAGCATGGCCAGCAGGTCGAGGGAGGTGATTCTGCCCCTCTACTCTGCTCTGGTGAGACCCCACCTGGAGTACTGCATCCAGCTCTGGAGCCCTCAGCACAGGAAAGACATGGACCTGTTGGAGGGCATCCAGAGGAGGGCCACAAAAATGATCAGGGGGATGGAACACCTCTCCTATGAAGAAAGGCTGAGAGAGTTGGAGTTTTTCAGCCTGGAAAAGAGAAGGCTTCAGGGAGACCTTATTGCAGCTTCTCAGTACTTAAAGGGGGCTTATAAGAAAGATGGCAGCAAAATTTTTAGCAACGCCTGTAGCTATCGGACAAGGGGGAATGGTTTTAAACTAAAAGAGGATAGATTCAGACTAGCTGTAAGGAAGAACTTTTTTACAGTGAGGGTGGTGAAACACTGGAACAGGTTGCCCAGAGAGGTGGTAGATGCCCCATCTCTGGAACCACCATTGAAGGTCAGGTTGGATGGGGCTCTGAGCACCCTGATCTAGCTGAAGATGTCCCTGCCCATGGCAGGGGGTTTGGACTAGATAACCTTTAAAGGTCCCTTCCAACCCAAACTATTCAATGATTCTATGATTCTATGACTTTATTATGCATAAGCTATTCCCCTGCCTGAAAGGCAGTTGCAGGGATGTAAATGCTCCATTTGTTAAGCAGATGGATCTGTAAATTGGTTTTAGGTATTAGCAGTTGCTAATTTAATGGGAGGAGGAGGAAAGAAGAAAAATACCATAATTTTTAACATGTCTGAAATATTTCAGCATCTATCATTCCTTCCACTCTTTACCTGAAAACAAAAAACAAAACAAAACAAAAAAAAGTGGGAGTGGTGCGGATGGTGATCAGTCTATCAATTGTAAATGGATGCTGCTTCTGCACTCTCTGCCACATTCTCTTTAGTGCTAGCACTTTGAAAGACAGCACAAATCCTAGTTCCTCGGTGCCCAGCATCCTAGAGGTGTCAGATAATAAGATGTATCCAGATGTCATGTCCTGCCAAGAAGGAGGGAGAGGTGACTCAGATTCACTAATCCCCTTGGGTCGAATTAAAGTGAAACGACACTCAAGGTCCAAGCACACACATAGATTTTAATGAAAGATCTATGAAACAAGTTTCCCGTCTAGTTTGGCACTCTCCAATATTCAGTCTTACAGAAAATTGAAGTAAGCCTTGTGGTTACTCGCCACACATGTGAGGTCTAAGCCTTGTGTTACTTACTAGAGAAAAGGTAAAAGAATAAAAGAAAGAGAGAAGAGGAAAGAGAAAGAGAAAGAGAGAGAGATATGGAGATCACTGGTCCGGGTTCCAGCATTGGTCCAGCCAATGGGGGATGTCTCTGGTCTGTAGGAGTGCTTGTCCAGAAGTCCCCCCCAATGGCACTTGCCTTCCGCTTTTATGTCTGCTGTTCACTACGGACTGCCCCTCTGCCATGGCGGCAGTTTTTGTTTCAGGGCTGAGCTCAGAGAGTCTTGCTTCAGGGGTTTTGCGTCTTGCGAGTGTTTGAGACATTCTTCGGACAGGCTCAGGGGACTTCCACCCCTTGCTCTCTTATCGTCTCCTGTCATTGTCTGCACCCTTCTGAACAAGCAGTCCTTTGTTCTAGGGGATTGCAAGTTAGCCTTCGTGTTAGATCGTTTGTTCTTCCATTTGGTCTCCTACACCAGACCCACTGGTAGTTGAACATTTTGAACAAGGAGGCACACTACAATTATATCTATTTAATTATCTATCCTTGTGTATGTGAATAATCTAAATTAATCTAACTGCCTCTCTAGATTTCTCAAGATTTTAATTAAGGTGTCTTGAATGTATATGCTATTTTTGAGTGAGCACCTGCAACACTTTTTATCTTTCAAAGATCGAAAAGTTTTCCTATTATGGCTAACATTGTGTCCATAGAAAGAAAGGAAAGAATGAGCTCTCCACACTCAACAGAGAAAAAGAAGGTCAATTATTTTTCCTATTTCATTGTTTCCCTGTTGGTTCAATTTCAAAGTCAATAGGTGAGATATAGCAATGTTTTATTTTCAGAGTTTGGTAAAAGTGCAATTAAAATATTATTGCAGCTTTAAGCAGAAGGGTATTTGAAGTCAAGTGGAAGGGTTACTGGATGAAGAGGATACCCCCTTTTTGAGAATGTGTGATTTAATTTAATCACTGATGAACACATCCGGCTAAACAAGACACAAAAAGCAGCTACCTAAGCTGCACTTACTCCGATTCAGGCAAATTTTTTTAATACATATTTTTATTGTTGGTAAGCCTTCTGGAAAAGAACTGAAAAAGTGTATAAAGCAAAAGTTGATCTTGACTTTTGAAAAAAAAATTGGATTTTAAGATATAACAGGGAGGGGAAACTTGTATATTATGGTACTGCAGAGAAAGGGAGATAAGATAGCTGCTTAAAACTCCTGGCACTCACTGAGTCAACAAATTATAACATAACTCAAAAACTGTAAAGGATTTTGTCTACTGGAGTTTTTTTTCACAGCTAATAATTTAATTTATACTTCAAAGCCCACCTCAGATAAAAAAACCTCCACGACCTATAGTTATTATAACTCCATATGACAACATGTCTCAATCCACCCACTAGTAAGAGTTGCTTTTGTCTTTCTTGTCATCCTCATTATTTCCTACACTGATTGTGAAAGGAAGAAAATAATCTCTACCATTAGCAAATGGACTGAGAATGATGTCTGGTTACAGAAATAGATTCCCTCTGTCTCTTGTGAAGAGGAGGTACGTGGATTGAAGGTGCTACTTCAGTGACAGATGAGAGGTTTTTAATTTCTGATTGTTTCCATCATTATCTGTACTAATACTGTGTCTGAGGGAATCAATGCTTGCTAGTTCCATATAATTTTCACCCCCACATCAACTGTGGTTTTGATTTCGTAGTTGAATGTCTATATGTTTGAATGTGATAACAGGCAAAACAATCTAAAGGTGGTCTGAGGTATAAGAACAGTTATATTCCTTATGTATTGATATGTAAATGTAGTTTCAAACCTAAATTTAAAAAAAAATCCTTTGCCTTATCTGAGTCTTTGTTGCTCCTTTCTGCTATGCATGTAATTCAGTGCTCGCTCAAAGTGACTTTGTTATGTTAATTCGTTAAACTGGGTTATTGCAATGTCACTATCATCAGCCCTCATTCCTACTTGTCAGATGTGCTTATGATGTCTCGATTTAATATGTGTTATTGCTGTATTATATCAGGTTTTGATTCATGCATTGAATTCGTAGCTAGATAACCAGCTACCGAGCCATAGGCCATAGTTGTCATTTTCCATGGGCACAGAAAATATTGGCTGTAATCTAACATAAAATTCTGGTAGGCTTCTACAGTTCTTAGATTTTCTTGCTCTGTTTGTTGACACAATTGTTGTCTTCTTTGTCCAGATGTTCTAATCTGGAGTTTTGTTCAATTACCAAGACAGAAACTTCAGGCAACCTTTACTACTCAAAATCCTTTAACTTTACTTTTTCTCCTCTGATCTGCTTACAAACTCCTACTCACCATAATGTATCCGTATTGCTTTTGCCTCCTCTGTCGTATTCACTTCTAGTTTCTCACCTACACATTTATTTCCATAAAAAACTACACTTATTAAGAATAATAATGAAAACATAACCTTTCTCACCGTCATCATTGTGTTTGCAGAAACTCCCTTGAGAAGGGAGTCACTTCTTCTTCTGTCACTTCTTTGCTTACTCCTTCTTCCCCTTTTCTTTCCCCCACAATTTCTATGCATATTTATATATCTGTTATTCTTGGTTTCATCTTTAATTAGTATTTTCCTCAAATTCAAAAGGGAAAAATACAGATCTTCAGTATTCCCTTATCTGCCATTAATCTCCATAATCTACAATTTATAAACTGTGCATAATTTTCACAGTGCTTGAATTTGTTATCTTCGACTTACTTCTCTGTCTAGAGTGTCAGGATAAACTACAGTCATTAAACATTTTGTCTGTTGGGACCCGCAATTTGCCTTTCATATTCCTTCTCACAAACCTGCCTTACACCTTTCCCTGTACATCCCTTCTCACTTCATGTTCGCGCAAAGTATCTTCACACATGGGGATCTTAGTGCTTATCCCTCTAGTTCTGGGTTATGTCCTCTACTTTCCTCCCCCAGACTCTCTTTGCTGGAGGTACTTGTTTCCTAGTTCTTTCAGCTGTGCATTATTTCAGACTTACTTTTGGTAGTTTTGGTTAAACTTAAGCTGTCTATTTACACTTAAGTAAGTTATAGCTATAGTGTATTTTTGTTTTTTAGCAACTATTTGCCTGCAATCTGAAATAATCCTTGGACACATACCATCCTACAACCGACCACTGAATTAAACAACAAATCATGATTGGGCATGAACTGAGCTGAGATACCATCATGTCTGGAATTAATGGTAGGAGAAGTCTAAATCTCACTACTGCCACCTGAGAAGTTCTAGTATTTCTGAATAAAATACCCTTTATTCTGCCTAGACACACCTTAAACAGTAAACATAATATATTTCTGTCATTTCTCAGTGTCTTCTTCTCTGAACTAAACAATTCTAAATTTCTCAGTCCCTGACAATTGTCCTTTCCATTATCATCCCACTTGCCATATGCTAAATTTTCTCCATCCTACCTAACTGGCACTAGCTATACAAAACTGATTTGTCTGTTTTGCTGTCAAAGCATTCCATACAGCAAGGGCAATTTCTGCGTCCATACAGATCTAGAATAACCCAGAATAAAATAGAATTTGTACCATTATGTGTCACAGGGGAATTTGTGCCTCAGTAACAACAGATGTTTCTTCACTTATAACACTGTGATTGTGTATCTACCAAAAATGTTTTTGTGTGGTGCAGCTAGCTTATTAGCTGCATTCTAACTGCAAGCACAGAACTTGGTGTGTGCTAATTTGTCTTGTTTCACTTTGTAGTGGAGATGTATCTCCTATATTACCAGATTTCTACTGGAAGAGTAGAAGGTTGTTATGAGCAACTTAGCTCTTCTAAATTATTTTCTTAGTATCAGATCTGATCAGTATTTATAGGTTTTTCCCTAGGTTCAATATCTACATTTTTCTTTCACTCTGTCATTCAGTAGAGTGTTGCCACAACTGTGAACATTTGCAAACATGGCTGAAAGTATGTTTTAAATTGGCTTTTCACAATTTATTGTCACTTTTGAATTTGCTTTATTTCGCATCTTGCAAAAGAACAGTGCCAAAATGAGCTCAAATTTCAAAACATGCACTTTTCCAGCAAGCCAGTCAAATAGCAAAGCATATTAAAGTAGCTTCGGAGAACGAATAATAGCAAAGCTGCAAACAACGGTACGCTCCTGACAATACTCAGTCTGTTCTTTACAGAAATAAAGTATCCTTAAATCAAAGACACCATCAGCTTCAAAAATAGTATGGTTTTTTTTCCCGAAAATTGCTGCACAATACGTATTATACAAAGATCAAAGCAACTTTGAAAGCATGAAAACGTGCTACGCTCAGAATTGTAGAAACAATGGTTTGCAATAACTGTTATTTTTACTGAATTAACCCGATATCATATGGTATTTTACCTAGTTTTCCAGCTGTCACTGAATGGAATGACTGTGTCTGATGTGTGATACCACAGTCCACAAACCTGTCAATGCCAACACCCGATTCAATACCATATGGTCAACTGTTAGCTGCTCTTTCAAAAATATCCTATGATTAAATTTCTTAATGAGCATGACAAATGTTACAGAACCCCACTTGTCCTGAGGTAGAATTTACCCATCTTTTCTGTAAAATGATCAATTGAAAAGTAACAGAAACTAGGTTTTCTTAAAATGCTATGTAGCTTTTTAAAAGAAAAAAAAAAAATCAGAATTATTATTGGGTGAGATATTATAATAGAAAATTTTACAGCTAATCTCCCCCCTTTCTACCATGTCTTTTAAAAACAGGTCCCTTCCTTCTCTTGTGCTGTCAGTCAAGCGAATTTCATGGTGTTTTGGGTTGCAACAAAACTTCCCTGCAAGGTAAAATCTCATTTCCATTACCCGGGGGTCCATCTGAATGTCTGACTCTTTTTCTACAGAGATTTCTCCTGGTTTCTACCTGTGTTGTATTTTTTCAAGGTATTGTTTCATATTATGTTTAAATTAGGCATTTAAAGCTGCACTGGAAATATTTTAAAAGATATTGGAAGGTTCCTAATTCACATTAAAATCAAGGAGTTAAGTACCTGAATATCTCTGAAAGCGGGACAGTTAAATCATTTGGGTGCCGATTATTGGGATCCAAGATAAATTTGGAAAACAAAATATAAATCACTTGACTAGTGTTTGTTGGTGCTAGGCATAGCAATGCCTCAAAATCAGAGATGAGCTCAAACCAAAGTTAAGTATCTAAAACAGTGTAATAACAAGAACATGAAGCTCAGATTCCAAACTTCCCTCAGACTTTAGCTGATTTGAAAAAGCGGGAAAGGTCATACAAATTCCTTGTAGTTAATCAGGAAACTTTTCAGGATTGAGACACCTAATTCAACAAGGGCTCATGAAGTTATCTGTAAAACTACAGACTGGTAATTCTAATTTACTTAGAAAAAGGGGATTAAAACTGTAATAAAAAACACAACAGTGGAAACTTGGATAAATAAAGTGTACTGAGAGAATTCAATATGGCAAAAGGAAAAACATGCCCTTCATCCTTTTGAGTTCTTTGATGTTGTTGATGGGCACTTGTATTTGGCAGGTGAGGTATACTTGCACTTGATAAAAATACTGATACTGTCCCTCAAAAAAGCATAAATGTAATAGAGGACCATAAAGTCACAAATTGCAGAATGTGAAGAGATAATGATCATTTTCTGTTTCTCACAGATTGAAAATGAGGGGGCTTTTCTATGAAACTACCGGACAGCTGGTGTAAAACAGTGAGATGATTTATTTATTTATTTATTTATTTTTCCTAGTACACAGTTCAACTGTTGTACTCATTGATTAGGTCATAGATCTCAAGAGGTAGATAAGATAATTAAACTAAATAATGGAAGTGAAAATTGCTAAACCCAAGGATGTGGACATCCCTAAGACTCATACAGTTGACAGTTGAGAGGATATGGGAAATATCATTAAAGATTTCAGAATACCTAAATATTTCTTCCTCACTAAAAATTTGTGGTTAATGTCAGGCACAGAATACAAACCAAAGCTCGGTCTTTAGTTTGACATTATCTGCCTGATTTATGTTCTTATATCTTACTATCCAAACCATTGAAAGACTGGTATTTTTTGAAATATTTAGAGATATATTACAGATTAAACACTAATTTGTAAATGAAATACTATAGAACATTTTCTGGACTATGTAGGAAAATTGTCTATCTCTGCTGTTTTGTTTATTTTTTTTAAATTGTGTTTCTCAAACCAGGGATTTATGAAATGCAAATTAACTTTTCAAAGTCTGTTTAATTTGGACTTAATCTAAGAATAAAACACCTAAATTTGAGGTGGTTTAATCTGACATAGAAACCCATCCTGTAGGATAAGTGTTTGAGATCTTCCTGTTGAAGATTTGATAGAATTTCATTGTTGCTCTTTTCTGTTTTCTTCCTTGTTCTCTTTCCTGTTTTACAACAAATATGATCTATGTAAGAGAAGTAGAAGAAGGGTTATCTTTACATGTTGTGTATGCATGTGGATGTGAATAAATGGGTATATATAGTCTCAGGAGAATTGGTAGTATTTCCAGGGAACAACTTGATTACCTGTGGCTCAATCCTACAACCTGAAGTTTTTATTTTGATTTAGAGAAGCTCTTAAACTTTTAACTAATTGTAAACCTGTAAGTAGTCTAGCTGGATTTAGCGGGAGCCTTTCAGACTACAGGATTCATTTTTAGAAAAGTCTTGGTTTTTCAGTGTTTTGGGTGCCTTTCTCTTCTACTTCCCTACTTTCCAAGGTTTCACTTTTCTTTCTCCTCCCATTTCCCTTAGTCTTACCCAACGTACTTCCTTATGTCAGATAAGCAATTATTTGTAGGTTGGTGAATTGTCTTGAAAAATATACATTCTGTATGAAGAACAAAGTAGTTTCACCAGTAGAATATGTGTTGTCAGTCCCCAAGACGGCACAAATAATCTATAATATATACTGATATTTTTATTTAGAAAGTAATAAATATGTTAGATACTAATAACCTTGAAGTTTTTTTCTGTGGCATTCTACAGAGAAAGAGCTGCATTATATGAAGCAAACTCTTATGGCAGTTTCTGTGAGAATCTTTTCAATTAAATGCACCTAACTCAAATTTCTTGTTTTTAACTTCTGCCTCCTGTACATTTACATAAAATGAAAACATTTAAAAAATAGACCATCCTATACTATTAGGAAAGCAAATGTTTTAGGATAGTAGCCCTTAGATACATAAATATTTTTATATGTTCCTCTGTTTACTAGCATACAACATTACATTATTAATGCATAAAGTGCCCTGTTAAATCAGAACTTCAATAATTATTGGTGCAAGTTTTAACATATTCTCTGCCTGCTGTTTTATTACTTGATTTTATTTGATTTTATTCACAGAATAATTAGCCTACTAAGCATCTAATTAATGCCAAGGCATGCATTATACAGATCTTCACCATCATGTAAACATTGCATTAGTGAACACTGTAACATTTGAGATATTCGCTATCCGACCTACTAAAATTAAGATCTTCTTGAGATTAGTAATTTCCTTTGAAAATCTGTGTTTAATTTGCCTGGCTCCATGATATTTCACATAATTTTTGCTGGAGCATCATTCTCACTGAAACAGAAACATTCTTCTAAATTCAAAGACAGATATAGAATTTTTTGAACAGTCTTTTGAGGCCCAAGATCAGGGCAGACTTTCAACCCATTATTTTCAGAGGCAAATCAGTGTATTTCCCTTGAAGTTTCTTGAGTTGGAATAAATATATGAGAGAAAATATCATATCATGGAGTATGATAGCTAGAATTATAATTAATTTATTAGCTGAAAGGCTCATTTATTTATACATTCATCAGAGAAGCAATTTTTTTATTCACTAACTTTTTGTCTCTTAATAGTTCTTTGTTATTAGTTTACTGCTTGTCTTCTGAACTTGCAAGATTTCTTATCCAAAAGCTATTTGAAAATAAAAATTGTCTTCCCTTCTTTTCCTTTTAAATACTAAGCAAACATGTTATTGCAAATTCACGTTAGATATAAACAGCATTTAGGAATGGCTGAGAAAATGCAACGTACTTAAATTGTACCAAATAGAGTTCCAGTCAACAACTAAGCTTTCTAGATGTCTTTGACCCTTATTTCTTGGAAAAAAAACCCCAAACCCCTCAAAAAAACCCAAACATCAAATGTAAACGTGCAATTCAAGGCTCAGTTCACACCAGGCCAAGTGGGAAGAGGACTGCTGAATCCAAGAAAGAATGCTTAGCCCTAGAGAGAAGATGTGAATTCTTCCATTCACTTGTGCTCTCTTGACAGATGAAAGGGTGAAACCAATGGTCTCCCCAAAGAGCTTCAACCATTCCTTCTCCGTTGGATGAGAAGGATAGTGGCCATGACAGGTTTTCAGGGAAATGTGTGTGTGCCTAAGAGAAAGAGAATAAGGAGAAGTCCTGGTGGTAACCTAACCCATACCATCAAATTATGGTACATAAAAAAATGCATATACATAAACTACTTGGAATATGTGGTACTTCTAAACTACCATGCGATTTTTCCCTTCTGTTACTTTTTCAAATCAGAAAATCCACTTCATAACTGCCCAATATTACATTTGAATTTTATTTATTATTTTATTTTAATTGATTTATTACATAATTCTGAAAATAAAGCTTGGACTACTTGGCAAAAATCTGTTACAAATGATTATGCTTATTGTGCAGCACTGAATAAAAAGCACGGTATTGTGGTGAATCAGTTTTGTATGTCTATTATTTCCTTCTGTTACTAGTATGAGACATTTCACTTTATGATGAACTGTGTAACTGTTAATAACGAAAAAAAAGATCATCAAAATCTCTGTATAGGTAAAAGTTCAAAAGCTCTCATACAAAAAAAGAAGCATTATAAAGAAGGCTATATTTTACTCAGCATAAAAGGAAATGCAGTAATTTGTGCAAAAAACCCAATATAATTTTCTAGCTGGTTTTGGACATCTTTGACATAATGTCAGCATCCAAAATGGGCATGCTATAGTCTGCACAGTTCTAATTATCTTTTAGATGGCTTTGCCTGGTATTGATTGCTAAGCATAGTTCTTAACACATAATAGTGATTTAAAAGGATAATTCCTGATTAGGTCTGTGAAATATTTATCTTCACACTTATTACCCTACTTCTTATAATTAAATGACATGATGTTAGATTTGCATGCAAACGTACATCAATAGAAAGTATAAACTAGGTATTTATAGAAAGCAACTCTATATTCACTGTGTGATATGAAGCTAACAAATAACATAGGAGCCTGATGCACCCTCTTTAGTGCATTCAGTGCAGATCTGGGATTTGGGCAGGCAAAACAGTGTACTTTTGGGTCTTAAATTTTTTTATTTCACGCTTATAATACAGAATACCAAATGGAGGGAGCTCTTTTGCCCATCTAGATCTACTACTTTCACACAGAATGCAATTTAAGGCTTAGTTTTACTGAAGGGCTGATGATAGCAAGATAGTTCAAGGGCCTATTCCATATTTTTCCCAGTCCCCAAGTATAAGCTAGGTATAGAAGCTATAGTATAGTAGCTAAGTATCTAATTAACATTATCTCTAAACAGCATTTGTCGGGGAGTTAATTAGGCTTTGGGCAGAGCTACACTGTTCTCTCACCAGCACACTACTATTGAAGAAATAATTTGGCCCTTTTGTTCCTCTCTATCTATCTTGGGTTTAGTAAGTATTCTTGTCA
>NW_009187003.1:0-3025 GCF_000690835.1 Fulmarus glacialis | reverse complement strand
TTCCCCAAAAATGAAACAAAAATATTTCTGAGTTAGCAAAAAGCAAGTGGCAAAAAACCCAAAAATACATTCTGGCATGTGAAAGGATGTGACATTTAGCCCTGAAATTTAGCACAAGAGACAGGAGAAGAAAACATATTTTTCTTCTTCTGTGATGGAGTAATGCAAAGTTTTTATGCATTTACTCTGTATCACGTCTTTTTTTGCTAAAATATTTAGGTTGGTCACAAATTACTCCATAACTGCTGTAAATGCAATCAACTTACCAATTTCTTTATTCATCAGGTTGGCCTTGTAATGGCTTCCTTTTTCTTTTTCAACTTTGATAGAAGCTTTATGTGAAATGAATAAATAAGTTCTGAAAGAGAGCAACCTGGCTTTGTGTTGCTTGCCACAAGAACTCAGGAATGCTTGTTTCAATACCTCAAAATGATCATTCAGCTACACCGTCAAATAACCACTCATTAATCGGTGCCTCAGTAGGGGCTACAGAGAGTTTAATTAACATTTAATTTTTGTTTGTTTCTTAAGGACAACTATCATTTATACAGAAGGCTGAGTGTCATGTTCATTTTCTGATCTGCTCCCACACAGGAACTTGGAAATTTCTAATTCTGACCTAAAAGAAGATAATAGCACAATTAGAAACCACTGTACACCTTTTTCTTTACCACCTAAATGAATTGTGGCCACCTGGTGCTTGTCAGATTCAGCAGCAGAGCAGGTCCTTCTGGAAAACTATATCCAGAAACTGTTGGAAGAGACAATAGCACAGAGTGGAATGCCCTTCTCAGAAAATTCTCTTGTCTGCTGAAATCACATTTATTTTTAAATTTTGTAGTGGGGTGCAGGTAGGATTAAATTCCTCCTTATTTGTATGACTGCAGTGGTTTTTATGCTGTAGTGTTATTAGGAAACATTCCTATTCTTCTATCTATAGCCAGGGGAGATAAGTAGGTATGATTCTTGTCCTGCATTAGTGTTTTACCCTGAAAACACATTTCACTTTAAAGAAAACAGGTTTTGCCCTGAAAAGGATTGTTTTCCTGAATTAACTTTCACATTGCAGGTGTGAATTTAGTAACAGTGTGTTTGTCTCTGTTCACTACGAACATCCAGCAAGTTTTTTATCACACATGTTTCTTATAAACTTGCAGGCAAACAAAAGTGAATGCATCTAAACATTCAAAGAAATGTTTGAGAAGATCATGCTTGCTTTACTGACTTAAACACTCCTTACACTGTTAGAGTCTTTATCTGACTTCACTTAGTTCTTCTTTCTCAACAACACTCTGTTTGAAAATTATTTTCTGTTAAACATATCCTGAAACTGATTCACATGCAGAACTATAATGGAGGGCTCAGGGAGTTGTGTTTTTGACTTACTGGCTTCAGGATGTGAAGAAGGAAATTAAGCTAATAGAAAACCATCCTTTCCTCTGCATTTGTCCCTGTCCTGAAGATGAAATATTTGGTTTCTATCACAGAGTAAACTTGGGACTGTATGTGTTCATTTAATGTGAAGACAGGGATTTCACAGACACAAATTGGTCCATATGCATATACACGGAATTTGACATATTCTGAACATATCACATTTGCTATATGTTCTTTGATCACCTGTGCAATGTATGAGCTAAGCTCAGTATCCCTGCACAGACTACTGGTGTTTTGCAGCTTCATCTGATACATCCTAGATATGTTAGGCCTGCTGTATAGTCATCATATCAATAGTGCAATTAGTAGGATAAATGTATAGATACCAGCCAAAGATCAAATGTCTTTCAGTTCTACCTGGTCAAGATTTCCTTGTTTGTGAAAGGAAAACATGCCAATGTTAGAATATTGTAATCTTATTATTACTGTTATAGTACTAATACCACCCAACAGCTACACATGATTATGGTAGCACATCCTGGCATGCCACAGTTTCTTAGTGCAAAATATGTGTTATCCTCAGTTTTGGAATTTAAAATGTGATTAGGTCAAATGAGTAAGGATAGAGAAAAAGTTGAGGTCCTCCTGATCTCTCTGTGTGCTTGTTTTCCAGTGTGTTAGGAAAGCTAACCATATATGTAAATTCGGACCCAATGACAGATTTAGAATTTGGCTATTGTGATGGTGTCTTTAGCGCCAAACCTTCTATATCTTTTGGAGAAAGTGAAAAAGAAAACAAAAAGTTGTTATTTCACTTTCTAATAGCTCCCCCAAAACTCTGAAAGGTTCAGATAAAAGGTTCCGTTTTGGTTCTGTATTTATTTCTGTACTTGGAGAAGGCGCTTGTCATAGCCCTGAACATTGATCAGAAATGAGCTAAGAAAAGTTGACATCATGGTGAAAATAAAGTCCTTGCCATTTCTTGACAGAAGGTGACATGCAAGCTAATACATTTCTTTCAGTTTACCTGATGAAATTTGTCCAGACACTGTAAGGATCCAACTCACAAGGAAAGTCCAAGTACAAGCTGCTTAAATGAAAAGAAAAACCTGGAGGTGAGTCATATGAGTTATTGTAAGAGCTTCTGTGTTGCCAAAGAAGTATTTTCCATCAACTGATTATATTCAACTGAGTTGTTTCTGCACTGAATCTTTTGTTACACAGGACAAAGTGCTTTCAGGTGTTGGGGGCGAGCCTCTGGGACAGTTCTTTGTTCCTCCTACCATTTTTTTTTTTTTAAACAAAATGCAAGGTCAAACAGTGTGATTAAATCTTACTCAAATGCCACCACCTCCTTTCTTCTTCTTTTGCCCATGACTTCCTGGGACCCTATTCTCTCCTGCAGGATGATAGAAAGCTCAATGTAAAAGTTGAAGAGAGTTCCTCCCTGCAGGGGGAAAATAGAGCTCCTGGAGTGGTTAAACCTGAAAGGAAGAAATGAAAAACAAATGAAATCTTTTCTTGTTTTTCTTGAACTTGTGACTGCCAAGTAACGTGCTTTGGGAATTCACTCTTTTTTTTATTTTTCATGAAAGAAAAATGAAACAGAAAGAAATAAATAAAGAAAGAAAGAAAAGAGAGAAATAAA
>NW_009187002.1:0-6643 GCF_000690835.1 Fulmarus glacialis | reverse complement strand
TGACATCAGAACCCATCGCTTGGTGATGTCACTGTCCATCACTTGGGGACCTCACAACGGGCCATCCTCACCCACGGCACTTGCCCCGTCAGGCTGCTCGGGCCTCGGGCAGGCAGGCAGTCCTCTCCATGGGCCTATGCGGCAAGAGGGTTCACTCGGTAACACCTCGTGCCTCCCGGGGAGGCTGCAGGACAAAGTGCCACAGGCTCTGCCCACAGCCCAGCACTGCTGGCCAGCCCTCTGGGCTGCCCTGCTGCCTCCCACAGGGGGTCACAGGCAGCACCTGGCTCGCTCTGGCGGGTTTTCTCCTCTGTTTCCCCCCGAGCCAGAAGGCACAAGGGTGATCCCCGCTGCTCAGCACCCATCAGGCCTCATCTGGGCACTACGTCCCCTGTGGGGTCCCGCTTACAGGTTGACAAAGCAGAGGGGCTGAGAGGAGGCAAGGAGGGTCCGTGGGGCTGGGCCTGGTTCAGCATGGAGCAGAGAAGGCGTTGGGGCACCTCACAGCACACCCCAGTGCCTATGGGGATCTCTGCATCAAGGGGACGGGGACAGGCTCTTCCCAGCACTGCCTGGTGGGAGGGTGAGAGACGGTGGCATCTCCTGAAACTAGAGAGGTTCAGGCTGAGATAAGGAATCAAAACCAAAATCCCTGTGAGGATCAGGAAGCACTGGAGGGGGTTGCCCAGAGAGGTTGTGGGATCCCTGAGCCTGGAGGTCTTCAAGACCTGAGTGGGCACAAGCCAGAGCACAACCGTCACAAGCCCATCCAGGGATGCTCGCTGAAGTCCTACAAGAGAAAGCATTGCCAGTGGGAAATACAGCAAAGGGTTCCAAAGGTGCAACAGCTTCCAGAAGGTTTTGACTTTCCGGTTTCATTCAGTTCAGCAGCTTTCACAAATATTTATTTAGGGTAGAATAGAATAGTTCAGTTGGAAGGCACCTATAATGATCATCTAGTCCAACTGCCTGATCCCCCCATGGCTGGCCAACAGTTAAAGCCTATTATGTAGGGCGTTGTCCACATGCCCTTTTTTAAGGCACTGACAGGCACGGGGCATCGACCACCTCTCTAGGAAGCCTGTTCCACTGTCTGACCACCCTCTCGGTAAAGAAATCCTTCCGACTGTCAAGTCTGAACCTCCCCTGACACAGCTTTGAACCATTCCCATGCTGTGTTCCTGGGAAGCCCCAGGAAACTACAGACCTGGTAGTCTAACCTCAGTACCCAGAAAAATGCTGGAGAAGATCCTACTGGGTGCTACTGAAAAGCATTTCAAGGACAAAGGCATCATCAGGCACAGTCGGCATGGGTTCACAGAGGGAAAGCCCTGTCTCACTAGTTGGAGATCCTTCTACGATAAGGTCACCTGCCTAGTGGGTGAAGGGAGGGTGGTGGATGTGGCTTTTCTGGATTTTAGTAAGGCTTTTGATACTGTCCCCCACAGCATCCTTCTGGACAAGGTGTCCAACTGTGAGATAAGCAAATGCACACTGTGCTGGGTGAAGAACTGGCCTTTTGGCATTCGGAAGCATTTCTTTACCGAGAGGGTGGTCAAACACTGGAACAGGCATCCTAGAGAGGTAATGAATAAACACCATACCATACAATACATAAAATGCAATGTACACCATACAATACAATACAGACAATAAATACATACTATAAAACACAAAAGACAATACAATAAATACCATACCATAGCATAGACTACATGCAATACACTACATGCAATACATACAATTCAAAATAGAATACAAAATACATTACATACAATACAGTGCATACAATATAATACAAACAATACATACAATACAATACAATGCATGCAATACAATAAATCCTATACCATAGCATACACTACATACAATACAGTACAAAAGAGAATACAGTACAAAAAATAATACACCACATGCATTGGAATACATAAAATATGTACCACACCCTTCAATACATACAATACATACGACACTGTACAATACATACAATATATACCACACTGTACAATACATGCAGTACAGTACAATACAAAATACGACACAATAAAATAAATACAATGTAATAAATACAATAATATACAACACAATACACATGATACCATACACTACATACAATCCATATAATATATAGAATACAATACATACAATCCATACAATATATAGAATACAATACATACAATACGCATGATACAATCAACACAATAAATGCTGTACCATACAATACGTAATATACACAATACAATACTAAATATAATACACAATAAGATATAAAACAGATCACAGAACAATACAATACGTACAATACATAGTATACTATACAATAAATACCATAGAATACAATAAATACCCTACCATACAATATATACCATATGATACAATACACACAATACAGACAATACATAGAATACGATACATACAAGACCATTAAATACACAACACAATACAATACACAATACAAAAGACAGTACAAACAACGCAATACAAAATAGACTGCATAAAATACAGTACAAAATACAATACGATACATACAATACAAAAAACATACAATACAATACATACAATACAAAAACCATACAATACGATATAGTACAATACAATAACATATGATGCAGTACCTAGAATACGATACATACAGTATGAAACATACAATAAATAACATACCATATGACACATACGGTACACAATACAATACAAAACACAAAACACAATACAAAACAAACTACAGTACAAGAAAAACTACAGTACAATACGTACAATGCAGTACCTACAATACAACACATACAATACAATGAATACTATACCGTACAATACAACGCGACACAGACAATACCATACAATACATACCATACAACAATCCACTACAACACCATACCATACATTATAATACCATACAATACCATGCAATAAATACTATACCATATGACACCATATAATTGCATACCCTACGATATCTTACCATACCTACCATACCCACAATACCTACAATACAATACATACCATAGAATACATAATATACAATATACTACATAAACTACATACAATACAGTACAAAACAAAATACAAACCAAAATACAGTAGAAAGAAAAATACATACAATGTAATAATAGAATAGAAAACATACAATACAATAACTGTACCATATAATATGAGGCATACAATACCATATGATACAACAGCATGCAATACAATACCATAAAATATAATGTCATACATTACAATACCATACAATACAATACCATTTAATACCGTACCCTACCATACCGACAATATAATACATACTATACAATACAGTACCTACACTATATACAATACAGTACAAAACAAAATCCACTACAAAATAAAATCCAATACAATACATACCACACAACACATACCATACAACACATACCATACCATATTCTACAAAATACAACACATACAATACAGCTCCTACAATACAACACAATAAAATACAACACAATACAAACCAGCACAATACAATATGACACAATACAATAAATAACTTACTATACACTGCATACCATGAATACATACATTGTAAACACAATACAATTCTATACTTATAATATATACAACACATGATACAATACATACATACAATACTATATAATAGATAGCTTACCATACACTACTTACCATACATAAAATACAATACATACAATACATACAGTATAATACGTGCAATACAATAAATACCATACAATACATACAATACATACAATAAATACCATAGCATACAATAAAACGCAACACATACAAGACATGCAAGACAATGCAAGACAAAATACAATACATACAATATACAATTCAATAAATACCATGCCATATATAAAATGCACAATACAATACACAATACAATACAATACATACAATACCATACCATATGATACCATACCATACATACACTACATACAATACAAAATAAAAACACAATGCAACATGACACAATACAATAAATACAATAAATAGCATACTGTACACTACGTACATATACTACAATACATACACTGCAATATATATACTGCAATGCAAAATATGATACTGTACGATACAGTACGATACCTTGTGGGTCGAGGTAAGGAAAGGGAGAGATCGCGCACCAATTACCGTCAAGGGCAAATCACACTCGACTTGGGGAAATAAATTTAATTTATTGCCAATCAAAAGTCAGAGTAGAGTAATGAGAAATAAAACCAAATGTAAAAACACCTTTCCCCCACCCCGCCCCTCTTCCCAGGCTCAACTTCACTCCCCATTTCTCTACCTCCTCCTCCCGAGTGGCACAGGGGGAAGGGCTATGGGGCTTGCAGTCTGTTCATCCCACGTTTTCTCTGCTGCTCCTTCCTCCTCGCTCTCTTCCCCGGCTCCAGTGTGGGGTTCCACCCATGGGAGACAGTCCTCCACTAACTCCTCCAATCTGGGTCCCTCCCACAGGCTGCAGTTCTTCATGAACTCTTGCAGCATGGGTCCTTTCCAGGTGTCCTTTCCACAGTGTGCACTCCTTCAGGAACGGACTGTTCCAGCGTGGGTCCCCCACGGGATCACAAGTCCTGCCAGAAAACCTGCTCCAGGGTGGGCTCCTCTTTACAGGGTCACAGGTCCTGCCAGGAGCTTGCTCCAGCGTGGGCTCTCCACGAGGTCACAGCCTCCTTTGGGTGCATCCACCTGCTCCAGCGTGGGGTCCTCCATGGGCTGCAGGTGGATATCTGCTCCCCTGTGGGCCTCCATGGACTGCCGGAGGACAGCCTGCCTCAACACGGTCTTCACCATGGGCTGCAGGGAAACCTCTGCTCTGGCACCTGAAGCACCTCCTCCTCCTTCCTCACTGACCTTCGTGTCTGCAGAGTCGTTTCTCTCACATGTTTTCACTCCTCTCCTATGGCTGCTGATGCGCAGCAGCAGTTTTTTCCCTTCTTAAATATGTTATCCCAGAGGCGCTACCATCGTTGCTGATTGGCTCAGCCGTGGTCAGTGGCGGGTCTGTCTTGCAGCCGGCTGGCATGGGCTTTGTCGGACATGGGCGAAGCTTCTGGCATCTTCTCACAGAAGCCATCCCTATAGGCCCCCCATTACCAAAAACTTGCCCCGCAAACCCAATACAAATACAATACATGCCACATGTACCACACATGCCATACCAGACATGCCAAACACCAAACACAAAACATACCATACCACACAATACCATACCATACACACAATACAAAATACAATACACTGTACCAAATACACTGTACCATACAAAACAAAACACCATACATACCATAACACACATACAATAAATGCAATGCAAAATGCAATGCAATGCATACAACACAATGCCATACCATACCCCATGCCATACCATACACGCAATACAAAATACAATACCATACCAACCATACACACAATAGAAAATACAATACCATGCCATACCATACCTACAGTAGCATACCATACCTACCATACCTCCTATCCAACCAACCATACAATACCTACAAACCATACCATACAAACAATACCATACATACAATACGTACAATACAGTACACAGCATACCATACATACCATACAATATAAAACATGCCAACAAACCATACAAAATACTATACCTTACAACATATAGAATCATAGAACCATAGAATAGTTTGGGTTAGAAGGGACCTTTCCAGGTCATCTAGTCCAACCCCCTTGCCATGGGCAGGGACATCTTCAATAGATCAAGCTGCTCAGAGCCCCATCCAACCTGACCTTGAATGTTCCTGCAGATGGGGCATCTACCACCTCTCTGGGCAACCTGTGCCAGTGTTTCACCACCTCATTGTAAACAATTTCTTCCTTATATCTAGTCTTAATCTACCCTCTTCTAGAACCACTCCCCCTTGTCCTGTCCCAACAGGCCCTGCTAAAAAGTTTGACGTCTTCTTTCTTATAAGCCCCCTTTAAGTACTGAAAGGCTGCAATAAGGTTTCCCCGAAGCCTTCTCTTCTCCAGGCTGAATAACCCCAACTCTCTGTCTTTCCTCACAGGAGACGTGTTCCATCCCCCTGATCATTTTTGTGGCCATCCTCTGGACCCGCTCCAACAGGTCCGTGTCTTTCTTATGCTGGGGGTCCCACAGCTAGATGCAGTACTCCAGGTGGGGTCTTACCAGAGCAGAGTAGGTGCATAAAATACAATATGTACCATGCCATATGTACCATACCGTACAATACAGACAATACATACCATACCATAAAATACATACAATACCATACGTTATATACAGTACTATACAAAATAAAATCCAATACTATACAAAATACAATACAATACAAAAACACAATACAAAATACAATACAAAAACACAATACAAAAATACCACACCATACGATACATACCGTACACTATATACAAAACATACAATAGAAAGAATTCATAGAATAAATACAATAAATACCATACCGTACAATCAATACAATACAATAAATACCATACCACACAATACATACTGTACAATAGAATACATATGATACATACCATGCAGTACAATAAATACCATCCCTTACCATACATAGAATGCACCATAAAATGCACAATACAATACAAAGAATACCTACAACACAAACAATACCTACAATGCAAACAATACCTACAATATAATAAATACCACACCATCCAATAC
>NW_009187001.1:0-255 GCF_000690835.1 Fulmarus glacialis | reverse complement strand
CCCCGGGGGAGTCGGAGCATCCCCTTCGTCCTTCGTATCCCGCAGACGGACACGGACCTCTACAGCGAGTGCCTGCGGAGCTTCTGGACGTGTCCCCACTGCGATCTCCACATGCCCTTCACCCCCCTGGAGCGCGTGTGCCACGAAACCGCTTGCCGGCCCACCGAGGGTGAGTTCGTGTCCCCCTCCGCCCCGGGGCTGTGGCAGTCGGGGAGAACCAGCCTGGATTTTCCGGGGAAGAAGCCCAGGTGGAAG
>NW_009187000.1:0-8867 GCF_000690835.1 Fulmarus glacialis | reverse complement strand
CCCACGGATGGTTCTCATCGTGTCCCAGGGACCTGTGCACCTTCAGGTTCCTTAGATGGTCTCAAAGCTGATCTTTTCCTACATTGGGCGGCTCTTCATTCTCCCAGTCCCCACCTTTGCCTTCTGTGGCTTGGGCAGTGAGGCTCGAGCACTTGCCGGTGAAAACCGAGGCAAAAAAGTCATTGACTACCTCCGCCTTCTCCATATCCCAGGTAACCAGGTCTGCGGTTTCGTTCCGGAGAGAGCCCACATTTTCCCTAGTCTTCCTTTTATCCCCAAAGTACCTGTAGAAGCTTTTCTTGTTGCCCTTGACGTCCCTGGCCAGATTTTAGTTCTATCAGGGCTTTAGCTTTCCTAACCTGATCCCTGGCTGCTCGGACAATTCCTCTGTATTCCTCCCAGGCTACCTGTTCTTGCTTCCACCCTCTGTAGGCTTCCTTTTTGTGTTTGAGTTTGTCCAGGAGCTCCTTGTTCATCCATCCAGGCCTCCTGCCTGCTTCCTCTTTGTTGGGATGCATTGCTCCTGAGCTTGGAGGAGGTGATCCTTGAATATTCACCAGCTTTCTTGGGCCCCTCTTCCCTTCAGGGCTTTATCCCATGGCACTCTACCAAGCAGATGCCTGAAGAGGCCAAAGTCTGCTCTCCTGAATTCCAGAGTAGTGAGCTTGCTGTGCGCCCTCCTCAGTGCCCTAAGGATCTTGAACTCCACCATTTCATGGTCACTGCAGCCAAGTCTGCCCTTGAGCTTCACATTCCCCACCAGCCCCTCCTTGTTGGTGAGAACAAGGTTCAGCATAGCACCTCTCGTTAGGTCATCTACCACTTGGAGAAGGAAGTTCTGCATTCCAGGAACCTCTCAAATTGCCTATGCCCTGCCATGTTGTCCCTCCAACAGATACCGGGGTGGTTGAAGTCTCCCGTGAGGACCAGGGCTTGCGATCGTGAGGCTGCTCCTATCTGTCTATAGAGGGCCTCATCTGCGCAGTCTTCCTAGTCGGGTGGCCTGTAGCAGACCCCCACAGTAATGTCACCTGTCCCTGCCCTCCCTTTAATCCTGACCCATAAGCTCTCGGTCATGCTCAGGGACATGTCCTCTCCTCCAACCACTCTGCAGAGACGAACCACTTTCTGCTTAGGCAGATTTTCTTCTGCATGGTGGATTATTCTGTATCCTGTTCTTTTTGTTTAAAGCAGTAATGTCTTTATAATTTACGTCTATTGCTGTGAGACTTGGGAGGTTTGAATTCCATCTTTGATCCATATGTGAAGTATTTTTATTGCTTAGAAAGTGATGCATTCCTGGTAAGTGCTCTATTTGCTGTTCTTTTAAATTTAGCAAGTGAAGGGATTGGGTGCCTGTGTCGCACATGAGTGGAGCTGAGAAAGCCACAAAGGCCTCATCTGTTCAGGTGTCTGAGCCTCTTGGTCACTGCCAGGGACCAGCACCACTCTGTGCACCTCTGAGACCAAACCGATTGGGATGCCATTCCTCAGATGACTCCTCAAGGAGGTGCCTGTCTCTCCAGACTTGTTATGATAAAGACGAGACCAGTGGGGCCCATGGAGTTACCACAGTCTTGTGACATAGATGAAGCTCGTGTGCTGACACTGACTCCGTAGCACTGGCTTACCAAATATACACCAAGACGTGAAGCATATATCAGCTTTCTCCAGTTCAGCAACTGTGTGATTTACAGCTCTGTCAGATTCCCTGGCACCAATTGGGGATACCTCTGTAGAAGTGACACTTTGTTCTCAGTAGTAGCACACAGCACTTTGTTCAAGAAAGAGAGTGTAACTTGTTCTCTCAGCCTCATCATTGATCCCTCAAGACCAGAAATAGTCTTAGACCCTCAGTGCTGTGATACAGTCCCTAGGATGTGAATGTGGATATGAAAATTAACATTCTCTTGGGCACTTTCTTTGGTGGGTGGTTGTGGTGGTCATTTGGAAATGCATCTTATTCCATCAGGGGGAAAAGGAGCTGTGGGTATTGTAAGAATAATGGTCATTCATTGCACCTGATGGATTATTGGATTCTTGATGTAAATACTGAGGACCCAGTCTTCTCTGTTCGTAATTCAACCAGCACTAGTACTGGATGCCTCAGTTCAACCACTTAATTGCGAAGTGGCTCTGGCTGGGTGTTCTCCCTCTCATGCTAGAGAGGACAGTGTTTAATGTAATACAGTGGCCAGTGTTCTTGTCAGGTTATGTTCAGGTGAGCGGAAGGTTAGCATAAGATGTCTGTAATTAAAACATATGGAGACCCCATGGGTATTTCGCATCAATTGCCTGCCCTTCTGGTGTTGCCCCCCAGTAATAAGGTCATTCTGAAATCAGTTGACTTTCTTAAGAGAAATGCTATCTTTTGCCATTTTACTGCCTGTAGAATTGCTGAGGAAACATCATATTTTTATGAATGTGAACTTTCTATGCTCTTAGAATCATAGAATCATAGAATCATTAAGGTTGGAAAAGACCTCTAAGATCATCGAGTCCAACCGTCTGATGCAGTTGTTCGTTCCTGGTGATGTTAAATGCCTGGCAGTCTGAAAAAAAAAAAAGTGTGTGTTTATTTTCATCATTGTGATTCTGACTTGCAATTTATCAGATACTGTTTGTTCTGAAAGATGGCAACTTATGGAGATCTTGCGTTGCCTTTATCCAGCTTTCTCCGAGTAACAGGACTCCTTGCTGAAGCACAAATTGCTTCCAGAATATACCTTCGAGGTACTCTAGGTGTGTAGGTGTGGCCTCAAGGTTCATGGCAGTTGCTGTTTCACTAGGACATCATGGTTTCAGAGTTCTGGCCTGTATAGGAACATGCTGACATTTGTTAAGAATCTGTCATATGATGGCTCCTCTTTTTTTTCAGTCACCAGGACAATGTCCTGGTTTCCTTCAAAAATTTGCAGGCCATTGTTAGATATGTTGAACATTTTCTCCTTTTGCTTCATTCTGTGCTTTTTTCAGGCTGAGCAGCCTCAGGTGAGGTCTAAAATGGTTAAGTTAAAGGCAGTATCTGCAAAATAATAATTTCAAAAGAACTACACAGAAGCAGAAGTTTCTTTACCAAAACACAGCACTAGGAAGAAATTTAACCCTATCCCAGCCGAAACCAGGACAAACAGTAATGAACTTTGGTCCCTCTAATCTGTTAGGGTCATTGGGACATAAACACCAATAATGTCCTCAGGGCTACAATTGATAGCATTTTTGTCTTTCATGCGTTTGGCTGTCTGCAGTTCCTGCAGTCTTCACCAGCATGCTGAAGGTAGATGCTGCTCATACTAAGCATTTGGAAATATTTTTTTCCGTATTTTGATGATCATTCTTCTGTATATCCCATTATTAACCAGACTTTTCAGTTTCGATCGATTTCTCTTTGTGCATCTGGTTCTCAAGATAAGCATTTAAAAGTCAAATCTTGTATCATCACAGATTATAAAGTTCACTTGACCAATTGTTGACTTTGGAACAATAAATTCTAGTTAATACTAACCGTGAACCAATGGTTTACCTTCTGGTCAACTGCTCAGCGTCAATGTCTCCTGTGACAAACGGTGAGCTGAATTTTTGTGATATTTCACACTAGATTTTACTTCCAGTTCTGGCTTCGTTGTAGTCTTCTGTGATAAATCTACACAGCGAGCAGGTCACTATTCTTCAGGTTCTGCAGTACTTTCCTTGTGACAGGACCAGGCCAAAATCTGCAAGGGAATGTCTCCAATTTTTCCACCCATCTTCAAGAACAGTGACATCAGATGTGTCCTTTACTCAGTGATGACAGAAAAGCCTTGAGCTTGCCTGTGGCACTTTCTAAAGTGGTTCTGTAGTTGCTCTTTTTGATAACCATTCAGATACCCTTTGCCAGGTAATTAACGGCATCAGGGGAACAACTTGGAACTACAGATAATGTGAATATACTTGTGGACTCAAAGCAAGAAAGGTTATTTCCCAATGACTGAATTCTTCTGGATCTTAGCATAATTCAGGTTGAATGGGACCTTAGGAAGTCTGTAGTCCAACCTCCAGCTCACAGCAGGCCAGTTCTTAGATCAGACCAGGGTTGGTTCTTGAAAACCTCCAAGGACTGAGAGAGGCTGCACAACCTCTCTGGGCAACCAGCTCCACCACCTGTCTGGCCTCATGATGAAAAGTTTTCCTTATATCCAGTCTGAGACTCTCTTGTTTCAACTCACACCTTTGTCTGTCATCTTCCCACCATACACCAGTGTGCAGAGCCTCAGTGACCTCCCCATAGATACTGCCAGGCTGCCGTCAGGTCCCCCAAAGCTGTCTCTTCTCCAGGCTGAACAAATCCAGCTCTCTCAGCCTCTGATTGCATGGGAAGTGCTCGACCATCCTGGTGATCCTCCGCTGAGCTCGTTCCAGTTTATCATTTGGAGGCCCCCAAAGCAGACACAGTCTTCTAGATGTGGTCTAATGAGTGTGGAGTAGAGGGAAACGATCGCTTCTCCTGTTCATACAGCCCAGGAGATGGTTGGTCCTCCTTGCTGCGGGGGCACTGCTGGCTCGTAGTCAGCAGCTGCCCACCAAGACCCCCAGGGCCATTCTAGGGGAGCAGCTCCCTGAGCCTGGGGTGCCCAACCTGTGCTGTTGCAGGGCTGACGATGAGGACAAGGGATGTTTGGGTGCATGTGCCTCTTCTGAGGGTAGTCTGAGGTGAAAAATGTTCACCAGGCTTGAATGATCTATACACTGGCTTGTGTGTACTGTGCATCTTTGAGAGCTTCAACTACTTGTGAGTAACTTTACCTTCGCTTTCCAGGTCGGCACATTGAAAGGCCACTGAGAGTGTAAAAAACTCACATTGATTTAGAAGTGGTTACACTAAATGTAGTACCTTCAAATTAATTTGTCACAGTATTCCAAGCCTGGCACTGTTAATTTTTAACACTTGTAGCTTTCAATTTTTATTGCTTTTTATTGTTTTCTATTTCTTTAGAATTAGAATAGTTTTGTTTAATATATCAGCAGTGGGTACCTCAGTCAGCAAACGGTCTGGTTCATTCAACTAGAATATTTTTGTTATCTCCCAGCTGTGCTGCTATCTTGATAACTTTCATACTGAATGATTATTTAATCATTAAACCTGAAATTTCTAGAAGTGTCAAGGGAACTGTATACAAATTAAATGAAGAAGTTCTTTAGCACTGCTGCTTAAACACAGGACATTTATAAAGGAATACAATTTCCTTAGGGTTCCTTCAGCTTTCTCTGTGGCCTTGATTATTCCCTCTAAGTTTTATCTCTAAAAGAACATTCTGTTACAAATGACTGTTTTGGCTGAAGAATTCAGATGCCGCTCTGTCTTACCTGAAGGGTTCATTTGTTCTCCTTTGATATTTAACAGAGGTGTTGCTGAAGAGCATCTGTAGGTAACTCCTTTCCCGGGAGAAAAAGACTGTAAGCCTGAATTCTAGCACCCTGCAAAGCGAGATGTTAATTCTTTGTTTAGCTTGTGCTGTAATTCTAGGAAAATTACAGTGGTCACCTGGGATACACTATTTCCTAGGATATTGGTTTCAGTAAATGTAAGGTATCTGGCTCAGGTTAGGATCTTTATTTTTTTCCTGTCCAAGTTTACAGGAATTGTAGTTTACAGAGGGGGCATGTGTTATTATCTCTCCTCTCATGAAGTAAAAATAGAAATAAAAATCTTTCCTCTTTTCCATTCAGTAAAAATAATTTCATGTGTATATTATTTCCCTGAAAGTATGGATCTGTTTTGCATGTATAGCTGACCAAGAGGAAACCGAGTTAGAAGCATGAATCTTATGTTTAGTTTTCAACATGGCAAGTCCACTTCCATTCTGAGGTTTTCTGGTGTGGATTCAGTTGCTGAAGAAGTTGCTGCATTTGCACTCATGAGCTTTCTCTTGTTGTCTGGTGAAACAGTGTAAGGTCATGGTTGTGCAGGGGAATGCAAGAGCCGGTCCCAGTGGAGATCTTGTGTGTTAAGACAAGAGACTATAAGTTGAGGTTTGTGTAAAACAAGGAACTCTGCAGAAAATGGAGAAAACTGGAACAGGGACTAGAACACAGCAGCAAAGTATTTGTGGAGATGTGGTCAGTTTTTTCCAAGATAATGTGATTTAATTATTAGAGATTTGTTGCAGAAGTCTGGAGGCCATTCATGCATGGATCACTTTAGTCCTTTCTTCATTAAGTGGAAAGAGCACAATCTTTCTTGGTCAGCTGCAGGTGGATGAGCATGCTTTTGTCATCACAGCCATTTGGATATGGAGTAGATTGGGAAGTCCGAAACAATTGTCTTGACAGTCTGAGGCTGTTTGAGGTCACATTGCCACCTGTTCATCAATGATCTTTTCTTGCATACATTATGTCAGTTTTCCTGGGTTCATCTTTAGCCAGCTTCTCTTCAAGTGCAATGTGGTTTTAAGTAGGTACTAGAAAACAGAGTTAAGTGGTGGTGACCAGCATAAGAGAGTAATACAACTTGGAGTGTCCTACGTGTGTTGGTGACACCTCATGCAACCTTTCTGCAACTTCTTATAGTAGTATAAAACAAGAGAGAGTGAAACAGCACTGTGGACATCCATAGATAGAAGAAGAAATACAACTGGTTTTCCAATATGCAGGAAAAAGCTAGATTCACATCAGTTTGTGTGTTCACCCATTTAGTCTCTTGAATAGAGTACTATTTAGTTCATAATGGTACCAAATGTGTATGTGTGGGAGGGGTGGAGGGTGTTTAGAAAGCTGGGAATAAAGATGTGGGTTTTTCAGTCATCAGAGTACACTGTCTGCATTTACCTTTGGTTGAGGACTTTCTGAGAAATATTAGTTCCAAGTAGTGACAGCTCGTTAGCTAAATGAGTGGAGTTTTGTTTTTTTTTTTCTTTTAGAAAAAGATTAACTAGTTCTGTGAGACCTTTATGCCTTCCTTCTTGTTCTGAGTGATAAGTAGTCACACAGTTATGGACAACTTCTATTATTAGGGAATATAAGTGTGGTAATCTGTGTTCTCAGGGTGATCACAGTCGCAGTTCTTGGAAGGATAATATTAGTAGTCCATCTTTTGGCTTGTTATAGTTGTCTGCACCACTGCAGATGTAGGTGAGTGTGTAGTGATTGCTATGTTGTGTGCTTGCTTTCTTACCTTAGTGTGTAGTACCAGTATTATTTCATAACAACAGTTTATATTTTGGCTATGAAAAAGTAAAACAGCATATATTATTTCATAATTGTGATTTTTCTTCTAAACTTCCTTTGGCTCTCTAAAGAGAATCCTGTCAGCAAAAAGTCTTAAATGGATTTTCTGGAATTGCTGAGAAACAAGATGTTAAAAGTCAACATTTTCAAAACTTGGCAGAAATATTTTCCATAATGTTTTTTGTCTTCCTTTTTTATCTGGAACCTGTTTAGTAAATTTGGTTTATCATATTTCTTATATAAAGGATTATGTGAGCATGACTTACCCATTCAACCAAAGCCAACACACCTAAAATCAGCATGCTAAAATTCTAGGAGACAAGCTCCTTTAGCTTATTACTGCATTTCATTTTGCCTGACAGCCTGGGCCCAGGAGGGATGAAGAACATCTCATTACGGAGTATTTTGTAATGTAGAATGTAGGGCACTTCTGGAAAATGGGGAAAGGTGGGTTCAAGCTTTCTTCCCTTGGTCCCATAGCTATGAAAAGCAAAGGTAAATTTGCTATAGCAACCATTAATTTAAAAGGATGACTCCACCTCTTTTTTAGGTGCCTATCCTCAGCTTGCTATTCTGAATCCCATATGTATGCAGGGTTTTCTGTGAAGCCTGTTGAGATTGAATTTTGCACTCCCTTAGCTGCCCAAACTAAGTCTACCCCGTACATGGGAACACTGGTTTTGACACATGCCTCTGAGGAACTTGTAATTATGACTTAATTAGACGTCATTCCAAAGGTTCCTAGGAGTATTCTAGATCTAGTATTATCTGTACCTTCCTCATTTTGCTGGATAATCAATCACACTGCTATTGGCAGTCTTTTCACCTTGTCTTGGTCAAATCAGTTCAGTCCACTGGCAGGACACTGAGACAAGCTTGTCAGAGCCAATAGTTTTGGCTTTGTCTCTAACCTCCCTGCAGTCACTCTTTGCATGAGTCTGGCTTGGAGGTCACCTTCTCTTGTCTGCCCTTAATCTACAATTTTTCTGTTTTCTTGAATCCTTTTATATCTTTACATGTCCTGTCATCAGTGATTATTTTCTTTGTGTGTCACTCCTAACCATTTTCTTTCCCTTACTACATCCTTCCTTTAGCTGTCAAGATCTTGTGTTAGTCTTTAAAACACCAGCATATAAAATAGCCGTAAATATGTGGTTCCACAAAATAACCACCTTCTTTTTGTTTCATTAGCCTTTGCAACTCTTTGCAGATCTGTAACACTAGTCCCTCTCCTTTCCCCCCTCCTTGCCGCGTTAAATCAGGGTAGTGCTTGGCTGTTTTAGCTAGTGATCTGCTGGCAGACCCGAGTTCTGCTGTTCATTTTCCCCTCTTCAATCTTGTGTTTCTTATGCTTTTTTGGTTCTACTCCTACTTTTCCAAGTGCTCCTTTACAAAGCATAGGCACTCCCCCTCCTCCAGTATGTTAGTTAGAGTGCCTTAGAGAAGAGTGTCTTTCACCTCTTCCCTTCTCTATGTCCTTACATGCCTTATTGTGGTCAGTTGACTTTGGGTGGATGCCAGCTGCCCATCAAGCTGCTCTATCACTCCCACTCCTCGACTGGACAGGGGGAGAGAAAATATAACAAAAGCCTTGTGGGTCTAGATAAGGACGGGGAGATCACTCAGCAAATACCATCACAAGCAAAACAGACTCAACTCGGGGA
>NW_009186999.1:0-46363 GCF_000690835.1 Fulmarus glacialis | reverse complement strand
TTCTCATTACCCTACTCTGATTTGATTAACAATAAATTAAATTTTGCCGAGTCAAGTCTGTTTTGCCCACGACGGTACTGGGTGAATGATGTCCCTGTCCTCATCTTGACCCACGAGCCTTTTGTTATATTTTCTCTCCCCTGTCCAGCTGAGGAGGGGAGTGACAGAGCAGCTTTGGTGGGCACCTGGCATCCAGCCAGGGTCAACCTGCCACAAAAGCAAAGCCACAAAGACAATTGCATGAGCTTATGAATAACGTGCTGGGTTTTAAGTATCTCAGGTATAACACAAACTTTAAAAATAATTAAATTCCTGTACCATATATAAATGTTAGTCTTAGTCAATTACAAAAAGTAGGCAAAAGTGTTCAATAAATGTTTCCATTCTTCACTGGGGGAAGAAAAAATGCATTGTTATCAAATGATGACAAAATACTTTTATTTCAAGAGCAACAAGTGACAATGCCAATAAACAGTTATTAAAGTTAGGCATTGGTTTAAGCATATTTGCCTAAATTGCACATGAGAGTTTGAAGGAGCCAGCCCAGGAGTTTTCTGGATAATTCATGCTGAGGTTTTTGATTCAGTCCTTAAGAAATGTGGACATTAAAAGACCTAGGGTCTTTTAAAAGGTCTTGACATTCAGAGAAACAGCTAGTATGACCTGTGCACTTACAAGCTTGTTGGCTCGACATTGATCCCCAGAAAAATAAGAGTGCATATGACAGATAGGCAGTTAATATAGAATGACAGAAGTTAATGCAATCTTTGAATATCAATGTGGATTTATAGAAAACAGATTTGGTGGAACAGCTGAATGACATTTTTTCATGGAATTATACGTTTGGATGATAAAAAGACTAGTGTTGATGTAATAACAGCAGCCTTATGTAAGCAAGTTGACTTAAGACTGCATGACATTTTAAACAAAATATAACCACACAATATCAACATGGCAGGTATTATGTGGACTAAAAGCTGCCAAAATGATAAAAGCATAACCTCTCAATTTACCAAGATGGACATTTTAGATAGATTTGATCATCATTTTTAATACCTCCAGAAATGTCATAATGGGGTTCTTTGACAGTTCCTTCTACTTTTTTCATTATGTTGAAAAAACACATGTAATGAGGAACCAATAGGTGGAAGTTGAAGTTAAATGCATGAGCAATTACCCATAGGAGTGCCTCCCTGGGGGTTACAGTGGAGTCCTTCTCTATACGTACTTGAAAATTGGGATTGATCGCTTTTCCAAAAATGGTGTTCTGGCTCAGACATACATGAAGTCAGCAAAATCTATGACTTATGGTATGAAAAGGTCAGACTGGAGGACAGCCCCTTCTGGCTTTAATTTATATATTGTTGATGTCAGAGCATTTGCCTGGGTAAACCCAAACAGTCTATCTGGGTCCACAGGCAGAAACACAGAGATAAGGGAAAAATCATTCGTATCAAGATGAATTTTGGTTCTGGCTTCAGTGGAGGCAAGATTAAGCAACTGATAGTCTATCTATCCTGATCACCAGGTTTGCTGCATTGCCATTAGTTTCAGCAAGCAAAGGTGTGGTCACATCAGACAGCTTCACACGTCTGCATGGAGTCCCTGCTGTCCACAGGGCTCTCCAAGAGGGCAGAGAGACACTTTCACAGAGAAATGGGTGGGCTCAGACCACAGAAATTACTAGCAACATTAGTTCTACCTTCCTTTACTTTGCAACAGAACTATGGGTCTGTCTTGCAATTCTGAAGTTATAAATTATATATGCAGATACATACATGCATTTTTACACAAATAGAGCATTAAAAGAGCATGAACAAAGTCAGTGTCAAAAGGGCACATCCTCACCTATGAGGCAGGTAATGCTATTAACAGGGAGGATTCTCATAAAGGCATGAAGAGAAATCACTTCTGCTTGTGCACAGGAATGATCCAGGGACAAACCTGACTTAACTGCATGAAATTTGCCCTTGTGCCCAAAGCTACACAAAACCTACTCATTCCTTCAGTTTATTTGAGAGCCTAAATGGGATATAAGAAATGCTAAGTCCAGTGCTGAACAGAATTCAAAATATATCCTTGCTTCATTCAAAAAAATTCTCAGAAGTATTTCATCTTACAACAGGCTGCATGTTACCATGAAAATGAAAAGACATGTCATCTCCTGGTGGCAGAATACACCTTGGGCTAAATTTTGTGTGACCGAAAGCCCCGTCATTGCAGTGAGAGTTGCACATATGGAACAAAGCACAGGTTTTGGACTCCTGAAGAGAAATTAAATATCTTGAAGTTTAAGGAAATAACAGTTTCATGAGTATTTCTTGGTATTCAGAAAGGGGGGCTGTCTTTCCTTTTGTATATGTAGCACAAAGAGTGAATCCATCTTAGTAGTGGAATTATTCCGGTGTGGAGTAGAAGGAGAAAGCAGTGAGACCCATGCGTGAGAAGAGAGAATTAGCCTATTTTAGTGAAGTGATCATGTACAAGGCAAGTGAAATATAAAAAAAAAAATTCATAAAAATTATTTCCAAGGCACTAGCATCAGTTCTTACAGTTAGAGGTTACATTTAATGGCTTCTCCTGTAGTAGGGGAATTCCATCTCTAACTGGGCTTTTATTCACTTCATAGGCTTAACAGGAGCAGACAATATTAACTACAAATAAATAATTAGGCTTCATTTCTTCTGCCTGTCCATTTTAGGTTGTTACTGAGCCTCAGCCTAGAGAAAAACCTCCAGACAAAAACTTCATTCCTTTTCTGGAAAATATTCTGTTATGGCTGTTGCTGAACTAAACCCAAGGTGGGCAGATACTTTAGGATTCTTATGCCTAGGTTTAGGTAAAACACCCAGAGGTGATTATAATAACCTTATAATAATACTTATATACCATTTTTCTACTGTATTTATCACGGATGAGATCCTAATAATCACAGAACCACAGAATAGCTGAGGTTGGAAGGGACGTCTGTACATCACCTAGTCCAAGCCCCTGCTCAAAGCAGGGTCACCTACAGCAGGTTGCTCAGGTCCGTGTCCAGTCGGCTTCTCTGCCAAGCTGCTTTCCAGCCAGCTGGCCACCAGGTTAATTCTTTGATTGCTGCTAATAGATAGATACAGTTATCTCACCGGCACCTACTGTGCTTTAGGGTTTGGCTGTATTTTCAATCTATACAGGATGTATAATGACCACTAGATATTGTAACGTTGCTCATGCAAATGCACATGTTACTGTAGGAAAAGCCAGTTTAGTCTAAGCATTCAGCCAACAGCAATGGTGATAGGATAAAAAGGATAGCTTTTCTTTAATGAAGAAATAATGTATTGAATTACACTGAAGTTTATTTTAAATGAATACTTGATTAAGTGTGAAATGGAGAAGTATTTATCAGCCTGCATAACAAATGAGACAATGTAGCAGCAGACTGGCTTAATAAATATGTATTATTACTGCTTTTACTATGGTGGTACCTCATGCAAGCACAGTGGAGGAGATCACCAAAGAGGGGTCAACACAGATAAAGAAGAGAAGGATCAACAAAACACAGACGTGACATTATTCATCCAGTCTCACAGCCACAAAGCTGGAAACTGAATCCAAATCTCCCGAATTCCAATCCATTCATGTCTTTAAAGCGACACATAAAAAAAGTCCTGGTGGAACAATTTTCTTCAGATTTTGTCAGTCTGTTGAAATGAAAACATCCCCAAAGTTGTCTGGATTTCAGTTCTGTTCCAGTGGAAAACAGATAGAAATCTGTTTACATTCCCAACAGTTCATCCACCTTGCTCCAAAAGCAGACTCAGATTTAGGATCCCAGGAAACTGGGGTCCATGATCCTACCACAGCCTCCTGCATTTTGAAGTAGGAGCCTTCCTGACTCAACCCACCTGATACATCTGCTGACGTGCCATTACCTCTTGTGGAAAACAAAAGAAAAAATGAGACCAATCAAAAAGCTGTCTTACAATGGGATGATTTACTGCCCACCTCTCTTCAGAACAGGGAATGAGAAAGTCTTGATGACTAGCTTAAACCATATCATACCTTTCAGATGCTAGATGATAGCGGAGATGAACCCAACAGTATGTGTGCAATACAGAGGTGTATTTTCCTTGTAATGATTGCCAGCAATTATGAACTGGATTTGCAGGCTCTTATCAGCTGGAAAACAGTGTACAAAAATCCTTAAAATGACAGATTAAAAGAATAAGGAAGAGGAGGAACAGACTTCATTGTTTTCTCGTGTCCATTTAAAGCAATTAAAAGGAATGCTTTGATCACTTCTCTTTCATATTAACTATCCTGCTATTTCGGAAACATCTTTTCCCAGATCGAGGAAACGATAGGAAAATTACCTTGAATGAATGCAGTATAAACTTCATAGGAGCAGTTAAATAAAGCATAATTTTTCATTAAATTTTAATAAGTTACTGTAATTAGAAATTACTTTTTTTGAATAGCACTTTGCTGATATATGGCACAGAAGTCTGATCTTGAAGAAACAAATTAAATACCAATTCCCAGAAGCCCCACCTCTGCTACTCTTCTGAAAGGCTTGTCTTGTCCTAGTCTCTGGATATCATCAGAAGAACCCAAACAGGTCACCACAACTTCATGATAAATTCCTGTCTATCATATCATGGCTTTGAGAATTATCGCTGAATTTAGTAGATTTTAATATGTGTGCTTTGAACAACACAGTACTGGTGTTAAGTCTGCAATATCTACCAATTAAAGCCCTTTAACACCTTGTTTAACTGACCAATATTATTGCATTCCATGATTATTTGACTATGGGACTTTGGTGATCATCTTCATATTTGTTTCAGAGGACTTCCTCAGGCACTGCCATCTGTCAGTTCTTAAAACAAAAATATGGCTAACCACAAAGCAAAAAATATTGCTAAAAGTAAAAGACTTGTCCGCTCATGTTCCCTTATAGTCATGATGCATACAGTGTTCAAAAGTATCAGTCAAATGTCAAAGTCCTTGACCTTTAGAGGTCCTAGACCTTTATAGACCTTTCAGGAAGACTTAGATTCTATGTTTGTAAATCACCTTTGAAAACCTGAGCTTTTGGTGGTTTGGGGATTTTTTAAACTCCTCTGTAACTCTTTTTCATGGAAAAAGCATTGATATGGTCCCGTGGATTGCACATGGTGAATTTTTGGCAACAGAAGCAGAAACGCTGCAGAGAAGAAGATGTCAGCTTGCAATACCACGTTGTGACCAGTCAGAAATTACAGGATTTATGAAATAAATGGTTTGTCAGACCAGGAGGAATGCTGGTCCTCTAAAACTGAACTAATATGCTCAGAGAAGTAAACTAGTGTCAGGCCTCCAGGAGAAGGTGCATTACCAGCTGGAGCATTTCCTCTGGTAGAAGAGGATACAAGGGCATGGATCTGCATCTTCTCCTCGTACTAATGATTTAAATCAACTTTCAGTCCAAGGAATACCTAAAGTGAAAAGAGAAACTAATTGTGAATATCCTCAAAACCCAACATAACCAAAGGCAGAATTGTTCACTGTTGTAAACGGAACAAAAATAACCATGTCCCTGCCAGCAGGCATGCGAAAAGATGTCAGCTGGGATTTGGTAGGATAAGAGTTAGGACATGTGTAGCAGTATGGTGGGTAGATGGGAAAAGCGTACTGAGAAATGTATAGGGTCAGACAGCACGGCCTGAGCCTGCTGCTGCATACCCTACCCACGGTCCTCTGAATGTCAAAAGGCAATAAGAGGAATCAGAAACAAACAGTCATTCTGTCTTTTTAGGATATAGCACAAAGAAAGGTCAGGATGAGCAGAACAGAGCAGAAGCCAGATTCACCAGTGCTGCCACAGCACCTGATTTCCAGCCGCGCTCCTGAGACACGGCACATACTGCGGCTGACCTTAGCGAAGACACCGAAACGTATCTTGGAAGGGCTGGCTCATGGAGAAAATCCTGAGAAGTGCTCGGCATTGTTTAAGACGATATTCAGAGTGTCACAAGAAGGTAGAAGATGACTAAAAGGTGAAAATAATTTATTTTGAATCATCAAGTTGATTTTTAAATGTGTGATTTGCTATGTGCAATCTTTATCTGTCACACGAACACAGAGATTGAGACATTGGAACAAATCAGTCCAATCTAATTAATTACTTGATGCTTCAGAGGAAACGTAATGATGAAATACTCAGTCTTCCTACACCCTGCAACTGGCCTATGCATTGAAGCATAAGGATTCTTAACATATTTTTTTAACTTATCCAATTAATTTGCTTGTAGATGGCCTCATTTTCCATATTATTCTTGCCTCTGTACTCTCTTGGCTCCAAAACATTTTACAGAAATAAACAAAATTTACTATATTTAAAAATGTAATCTATCTTTTGCCTTTCACTTCTGCTGAAAGCCACTGCTGTCCACTATGTTTGCCCTCCTTGGTGACAAAGAAAACTCAGCAAAAGGGATGTTAAAATATCAATGAGGGCTATTTAGGTCTTCCTCTGCAAATTACAGTAACTGCTTTATATTTCTAATGATTGCAATCCAGTCTCAGGAGAAATCCCCTGTTAATCTTCCAATGATACATAAAATGTTTTCAAATTGTGTGGCATCTCATAAGCATGCTATTCTAGATATTTTAATATCTAGAAAATTTAGATAGCTAGAATTCTAGATATATTAATATCTAGAAAATCTAGTGGATTTGAATGCCTCGTTTTGGAGACATCTAGTTTTAAGGCCTCTTAAAGATGCCTCCGTTTTGAAAAGTGAGGATCTACTCTCCCCTCTGTAAACTAGGTACTGTATGTGTGTGCTGAACACAAAAGATAGACTTGAAGTCATTCATAATTTAAAAAAAAAAAATTACAGCTATAATTCTAATGTACTGAAGCAAAATAATTCTCTCTGGTGAACTGTTTCCTGGGGATTGTTTACTAACAGATCTGCTTGTAGCAGAGCATAGTACCATTTTTAAAGTCCTTGGAGAGTCCATGTAAAAACTGGTTTCTCACTCTGCACCTCAATAAATTACCTTGGAGTTCCACTTGCCACAGAACCCAGATCTGAAAAATATTTTTTAAAACAAGCAGTGTTGTATGCTTCAGCACAAAGCGGCACCCAGGATCCTCTGGAAATGAGTCTTCCCGGGAAAGCCTGCTGTTGAGCCACGCTCTTCTGAAACAGCTTATCTATTTGCCGAGACCACCTAGGAATACGGATCGGGAATTGGAAATTTGATTCATAGCCTATTCAAATAAATAGTAATTCCAACTTATTCCTACAAGCTCTGCCTCAGGATATTTAGCAAACAGCTTTTAGCTATTAGCTTGGCTTGTAGCTAAATCATTTACTTAACAGAATTCCTACACGTTGAATCCTTCTGCAGCCTGCATTCCATGTTGCAGGCACTAGCCTTGCTGGGTATCATCTGCATATAATAGAAACGGAAATAATTTTCAGGGTACTTTGAATAAATTAACCTGCCACTAGAAATCTGGCATCCCTTTTGCTCGTCAGACTTCTTGATCCCATATTAAAAGATCAGTTGTTGATACCATTGACAGCTTTATTATTACTAAGTGACAGCACATGTCAGAAAACCAAAAGAAAGCGCAGCAAGAATATGAAAATGTTGAAAGCAATAGAGACAGCATTACTGTTGCCATGGTACAGATCAGCATCTAGCGAGGCCAGCAGGACAGTAGCAGTGACAGCCGGTGCTCGGGCGGTTTCCTTGTCCCAGACAATTCTAATAAAGCGTCTGGAAAGAGGCAGAGATCATCCTGCAGAGCGCTGCCGCCGTAGCTTAAGCGAGGCCTCAGCAAGGACCACGCCAGCAGCTTATTCTGCAAAGTCAAAGTTGATGAGGAAGAAATGCTTGAGTCCTCCCCGAGCAGCACAGACAGCCACTTAGTTATTTATGGCAAGGGTTGCCTTGCATTAACAGTTATACATTTTGGCAGTGGCTCTGATAAGCCACTGAATAACATTTTATCACTTGCCAATTCTTGACCAGTTCATGGAGCACATTAAAAGAATGATTTAATCACATCAAAAAGAAACACGCTTGGTGTTTGCAACTCTGAAGTCCATGGGGGGAGCTGGTTTCCACTCCTCCAAAGGCAAGTCTTCCTTACTTTTTTTATTTCTGTGTTTCACAGACTGTCTTTCTGCCTGTCCAGCTGCTGCTGCTGTCTAGGCAGCTGTGTGGATATAGGAAAGCAAGTCAAAAGCACCTTGTTCAGTTTTCAAGCTTTCCAAACTCCTTAATTTCACTTACTTCTGAAAGTTTTGTCTGCTTCAGAAAATAGATATGGCAGAAAGCAAAAGAAATAGCTGATTTAATGTCAGTGGGAAATTAAACCTGGATAAAAAGTTGTACCACCTGTTATTCCCTATAATTACTTATATTTTCTATTATTCTCACCTTTTGTCTATTTTCGGTTACCCTGTCTCAGAAGTATTTCTGTTGAGGGCCATAGCACAGCCATCCACCTGCAATGACCTCAACAGCTAAACAAGGAAGAAGGTTTATAGAAACAGATAAATCTTTTTATACTTGTGACTGAGCCTTCCTGTCCCCAAGTCCACAGCAGAACACCAACCTTCCTGCAAACAAAGCCGTACTCAGAGTGACTCTCTTTGAAGAACTGAGTATACCGGTTCAATCAAAGAACTTGGCTCTAACACAACAACATTATCTTTAAATTCATTCCTTTGGGATTAACGTGTATCGGTGTTTTATGTATTTTAATTATAATTTTTTAAAAAAAGCTTTTACCAGAACAAATACATCAGCTCACTGGCAGAAACAGAATAAGCAACTTCCCAATATCTTGTGAAGGCACAGAGGGCAAACTCAGACAATTTAACGGCAGGTTCACAGCAACGTGTTGGTTTACACCCATTGTAAGGGACCAGACACACTAGTACGGAAGAGGATGATTGTATTTCTTCCTCCTCATCTTCGACCTCCCCTCCCTTTTCCTGCTATTAATATCACACTGGTGTGTCATGAGGAGTCACGACACTGTCCTTTTCCACCAGCAACTCTACATTGCACAGATTCACCCTGTGCCAGACCTAGGGAGGGAGAGGGAGGCAGAGGCACAGGCACAGAAAGCTGCACAGAAAGTGCTGGTCTTGCATGTTTCTGTAGGGATGCCCAACCTGTCTCCTTGCCCTAGTTCTCCATTTGCTGACACTGACCCTTAACCGTGGTATGGGCTCTAGCATTTGATTTCACCTAATACCTGATGAGATCATTTTATAATACAAAAAAGTAGTCAGATAAGTTGTTCTAACTAGACAGAATGAATATTCTGTATTACTCCAGCAGCCAAGGTAGCTGTGATAGCAGAAAATGTATTTAAGCCATTTTAAGCACAGATGAGTATTCATTTACTCAAAGCATACCCATCTGCCATTTTCCTTTGTGCTATGATTTCTGCTTCCATAAGTTGGGCCACATTACGCAACACAATGGGTATTTTGCAGTGTGTTTCACTTACGCTGCAAAGGTGCAAAACAGATGAGTCAGAGAAAACCAACATGCTGGGTAAGATGTGGTCTCCAGTTTTAGAAGTGCAGGAGCTAGAAGAGCTAGAACAGCCCAGCCCACACAAAGACCATCTCCAGCCCTGCCAGGGTGATGAAGCACAGCTGTCAAGGCCAGAGACTGTGAAATCCTTCATAGAGCCCTCCACACTCTTAGAGTGGGACAAGGAGCAATGGGGTAAGCATGGACTTTTTAGCCTCCCACCCCAGCACTGGGGGAAGTGTGGTAGGACAGCCTCGTACATCTGTACACCACATGGCAGGGTGGACCACAGCTCAGATTCTTCCATGAGCCAGCAGTTTTGTAGTGCATAGGTGTTCAACCATTGCTGCTCTTTAGTTTACAAGTTTGTCATTCTTGTATCTCCTCTTAATATTTTCCTAACGCTACAAATTTTGGGCCAAAATGCATTCTATCTTGCAGGTAATGCCTCTTCTTTGATGCTAAATGAAATTATGCATAGCAAAATGATGCAGAAATTGGTCATCAGTCTCTATAATCTATCCCCATATGAAAGTTTCTTCTTACCCGTAACATTTTTTGAAGAGTGCAGATCAGTAAATTTCCCATAAAGGCCCATGTAACATGTATCTATAACTCAGAAAAGGTCCTAAAGCACACATCCTTCATGTCTTCTTTGGAAATCCTGTTCCAGCTCCTAGTGCTCTGCAAGGCTATCAGGAACTCAAATGAGGCTCTTGGTATATTTGTTATTGCAAAGTCATTAATCTGCTTAGGGACCACATGAGTTCTGATTCTCATAGAGAAGGAAGGAAACTTTTATAGCAGTAGAAATTTAGGATCATCTCTTACACTGACATTTACAGAAGTATCACATGAAAATACACACAGAGCAGTTCGGACAGTGTATTTCCTCCATATTCCCTTTAGTGTTTTTCATAGGCTTTGTGATCAAATGAATGGGGATCTTATTTCTATTATGTTCTCAGATTGCTTCCATGGAGGAAGAGCTGGCTTTTAGATCGCAGGCCAAACTTAGGGAGTTATTTGGATTCAAATCCCACCCCCCTCAAATCTTCAACTCAAGAAAGATTTTCAACCTGCCTGCCATGATGCCACTGTCAGGACTTCCCAGCTTTGAAAATACCCCTGGGGTTAGCCGGTTGGAGGCATCATGTGCTGAACACTTCGCAAAATCAGCTAAGTATAACTCCAGTGTTTGACTGAGTATTAGCAGATCACTAACCCACAGAGGGATTAAATGTTCTTTTCAATCTGAAATGCAAAGAAAGCATATAAATGTGCAGTTTTTCCAAACACTGGACATTACATTCCAAACATGGAAATTAACTATGTATTTTATGGAAACCTAGAAATACAATGAATATATGGGATCATACTGAATCTAGACTGAGACTAGACAAAAGGGAAACAAAACACATTAGGCTGCCACAGGTTTAGGCTGTTCAACCATGAATTTTGATTTAAGGGTTTCTGTCTTAAGACACTCTTAATCCCATGTAAGACCTCATAACCAACACCTAAAAATTCAACATCCTGTTTATTAAGAAATACGAAGCCATTTCCAAGAAATGAGACACAGGAGCTCAAATAGTTTGAAAAACTTCTGACATTTTCAAATGGCTAAAAAAACTCCATGACATGCCTAATTCCATTTTCCAAAGTAACAAATTCTTGCATAGAGGGTGGGACTGTCACCCACATTGTCTAAGTATGCCAGCCTTTTCCAAGAGAGAGTTAGCTGAGTCACACAAGGGAACAGCAATTTTGCACCATGAAGGAAGCCTGGCTTCTTTCTTCTCCAGCAAGCCCATCAGACTCCCTGTGGTACCAGCCTGAATGTCTTTTTTGCCAGCACTCCAGGCTCTCTGGGAACATAGCCGTAGGCAAGTTCTTCCTGCTGGTGGCTTTGCCATCTTCAGAGCTGGATGTGTGCGCTAGGACTGCCTCTTAATAGATGCAAGGGTTTGACTGCCACTGCATGGAAAGGGCAGGGAAAATAAGCACAAGGGTGTCTCCCTTTCTTACTCGAGGAAACTTTTTACCAATGGAGAGAACAAGATGGGCAGCTCTAGTTTCATGGAAAACAGGGAGAGCAAAGCACTCCCAGAAGGCCTGCCACGACTCAGAGCCCTCAAGCTCTTGACAGAGCACATCAACGAGCGCACATGAGCAGCTGAGCCCCAGGCAATGCCCACGGAGGGAACCTCTCACATGTACACAGTAAAGCAGAAACTACAACCTTATTTAGTTATCTTGATCTGGCCCAGAAAAAAACAATGTATTGTCCTCTGCTCCACTCTTCTGCCATGGTAGCTGCCTGAATCCAAGGAATGGACAGTGCTATGCTGTACAAGAGCACAGAAGACAGTCATCAGAAAGGCAGGAGGATTTTTAAAAGCAGGACCACATCCTCAAAAAAATCCCACGCCTTCTGAAAAAAACCACTGCTGGACCCATCCCTGTAAAGACAGGCTGAGGGGAGGTACATACCTGAGCTGAAGAGGAAAGGCGTCCGATGCTGTATTTTGGAGGAAGACAGTCTGGCTTCCCCCATTAGAGGCAACAACCGGTTCTGCAGGCATCATCATACCACTTCTGCCAGTGAGTCAGCTTGCCATGCCTGGCGTCCTTAGTCAAACTGAAGGTTGTACTCAACTCCTAAACCCTTCAAGGCCACAGAAAAATTAACTCAACCAATTGGTAATGCCACAGCTTTCACTGTATATCATGTAGGATTTTAAGAAAGAATCATCAACAACAAATTGTCCATTCAAAGGAAGTTTATGATTATTTACATATTTTACTATCTTTTTTCCTTGAAACCTGTTGTTGCTAATTTCTGCAAAAGCACTTGCACCTTCTTACTGATCTGGTTCAAATACTATATTGTTTCACATACCAGAACAAGTCAAAAACAATTTCAGGATTATTATAATTATGTTCTTTTAACTTCCTTCTACCATAGTGTAACAGGCATTGTGGATAAGGAAGAAATAACTGGTATCCATCTATCTTGACTTCCACAAAGCCTTTTGGCATGTCTCTCATGACATTCCCATAAGTAACCGAGAGAACATGGTCTACATGAATGTTGTTGCATAAAGATTCCCAGGGCATAGCTATGAATGTTTCCTTCTCGACACTGAGAACATTTGAAGTGATTTTCTGCATGGTTGTTTCAGATATTTGGTTCTGTTTGGTATTTTAGTAACAATTTAGATATCCAGGAGACAATGTGCCTATTAAATCTGCAGGATCACACAGAACTAGGAGGGACTGCACATGTGTTGGAGAACACGTTTAGGGTTCAGAATGACAGTGAAAGGCTGGGAAAAAAGCTGGAAAAATGGCACTGCAGCTCAAGAGGAACAAGTTCAGGGTGCTATACTCTACCTAGAATAATCAACGGCATAAATACAGGGAGAGAAACAGGGAGGTGGACGGCACCACCATTTGAGGTCAAGGTGCAGCTGAATGAAAAAAATCATGTTGCTATAGAAAAGATAAAAATCCTACTAGCAAGTCTAAGTAAGGGTATATCTTGCAAGTCACAAGAACTGTAACTTGCAATATATCAAGAGTTTTGGTGAAACTTTGGAGCACCATGTCCAGGTTTGGGCACTGTACGTGAAGAAACAGTCATCACTGGGAATCCAGAAAAGCGCAGGCTGGAAGAAACTTCATACTTATGGGCATAGTGAGGCACTGGAAGAGGACAGCTGAGAAGACCGTGGGGTCTCTACAATCAGAGCTTTTAAAAAATGTTGGATAATTAGGAATCGTTAATTATATACACACAAATTAATCCTGGCTGAGGGAGGAAAGACTAGCTAAACAGACTTTCAAGGTCGCTTTTTTTTGTTTCTCTAAAGTGCTAGGTTTTTATGACAGTCCACATGCAGGTTAATCCTTCAGCATTTTAGTCAGACAGGGTGCATAGTGTGGGAAAGAAAAGCTATTTAAACAGGCTTAATATTTCTAAGTAAACAAACCAAGAAAAAGGCAGAGTCTACCCAACATTATCAGGGTCCCAAGCCCAGCTTGTAACCTGCATCTCTGAGGGGTGAGTAGGAAAATTGTCTGGACTTCACAGACGCTGACAGCCTCACTTAGCTCCCTCTCTAACCCAGGTATTTCTGCTGAGAAGTAGGATGAAGGGGGGCATTTTCATCTTCAACCTCAACAATGTCTCTTTAAAGCTTTTTACAATTTCAGCTGAAGTAGGACTAATTCAGACTGCTCAGCGGTGGGTCATCACTTGCTTCCAGCTTCCTTTATGCGTATGGACACAAATGCCACACATCGTTTGCAGTTTAATTTCCTTCTCCCTCAGCAAATAAAAGCTATCTTTATTTTCACTCTTAACTCTTTAATTTATAGATTGCTAGATATCAATATCTACCCCCTCTGTATTAGAAATGCCATTACTACACCATCTGATTGCTCTCTTGGGGGATTATGGGACTGCTGCAAGCAGGAGGCAACAGGAGGCTATTGACTGGCCTAGGAGCACACAGATTTCAAGCCACTAAGGGAAGAGGGTTGTTAGAAATGGCAGACATTCATCTACCCTGGGACAGATCAAGGACTAGATTTCCCAGAAGCTGTTCTCCCAGAAACTCTCTCAAAATCTGACCCAGCAACCCATTAAGTTTAAGAGCAAGCAAGATAGCAACGTGCAGATGAGCCAGCTCTCAGACTCAGTAATGACTCAATTCAAAACCATTAATGCCAAATACATATAACATCACCACATCCTTGGGAAAAGCAAATCCCCATAAATCTGGGGAAAAGGATTCTAGGCAGTTTTTGTAATTACATGTATCCGCTGATACCAGAGGGGAGAAAAATATACAAACCTTACTCAGTATATCGTTTCTACTAGCGTGTAACAGAGATAGTCCCAAATAGGTAAATTGTCCTTGCAGGCTTCAACCATTGATCTCGCAGATTACAGGACTTTAATACCTACAGGCAAATGCCTTTTTGCTGGCCAGAAATCCTTCCTTAGTGATCCTATTCATTTCAGCCAGCATGCTTTGGTTCATTCTGTGCAATGTGAGCAACAACTTCATCCCTCCTGGGGAGCTACATGGCACTACCCTTTGACTCCTCAAAGTTTTGCGATGCAAACTGATGCTCTTTCTCTGGATAGTACTGGTCTGGGTCAGTGTCTTCATACGGGCGCGATCATTAGCACAGTTAGGCGACTATTTACAGTTGTAATATATTCACAGCCCTTAACATGGATGTGCATGTGGACCTTCCACGCAGCGGGGCACATCATGTAGTGAGTATACTTCCAAGTACTAGAGAAGATGTGGCTGAGGGGCTACCGGGAAAGCTGGCAGGAGGCTGCAGGCTTCTGGCAATGGGGATGATTCCTCCTGCAGGCTGGATCCAGCGTATGGACTGCCTGGGGGCCTCTGCTTCCTCTTGAACCCTCCACCGGGCACCTCCTGGGCATCAGTCCTTCTTCTGCAATGGTTTTCAATGTGATTTTTCAGGGAAAGTGCCTTTTCCCTTACAGTCCCTGACCGACCCCTGACTGAGCATTGAGAAACTGTCCTCAAGAGCATTTACACACTGCTGGCTATGCATACATAATGGCATCACCCGTTGTCACACCAACAAAAGACTTGAGCCTAACAGTTTAGCTAAACCATGACTTTAAAAGTGTCTCCATGCCTCGATGTTTTGTCGCCTTGCCTCGCCTTGTCTTGCCTTGCTTTGCCTTGCCTTCCCTTCCCTTCCTTTCCCTTCTATGTAGTTGATGTCAAAACTGGAGGAACAGCAAATACAGGAATTAGAATCAAACTAAAAAAATCAGTTGCAAATCTCAGAACCAGATAAACTGCCTCAAAAACACCCTAGGAAAATGAAAGTATACTCTTAAGCTACCTTCATCAGAAGACCTTCTCCGTATTTCTGTCCTAGACATTTCCAACAGAACTGAACTGAGGGAAACTTATGACAGAGTTAAGCCATGCTTGGGTAACAGGAGATATAATAAATAGCAGACATGGTAGCAGAAGCAATAATGTTTTTATACTGCCGTCTGGAAAAGCTTATTAGTATTTTTTCCATTTTGCAATTTTCCCCATAGCAGGGTTAAAGAATGACACGTACTCTACCTGTAGGGTTTATGAGAAAGGCACCACATGCTTTCTACATGAGAAGATATTCACAGTCTTTGCGCCACCAAATCAGCAGTTTCCTAACTCCATATAGCTTGTTTACCCAGGAAATATGTGTTCTGGACAGGGTACTTGCCAAATGCTGGTCACTGGGCTGTTAGTGCCCATTGTTTCCTGCCAAACAAAACTGAACCATGTGCTTTTTTAATGAAATTGCACAGAAAGACACGTTAGAGCTTTCTATTAAAAAAAAATGGAGACTCTATATGAAATCACAGCTCTTTATTCAAGCAGTATCACAATCAACTTGATAATGTTTCAGTTTTTCTATTACTACCAGCTGTGAATGCATAGTAAGCCCAAACTTTATGCAATATGGTCTTATTTTGTCTAACATTTTGTATGTAAATTGTGTCCAAAAGGCTTTACAGAAGTAAATACACAGCTACAGGGAAAAATAGCGGAGTCTGAGGGCAGTAAAGAAGACCAGGAAAGAACTGCAGACTAAAGAAGCAAATAGACGCAGGTATTCTTGGAGGCAGCCACTACAGAGGATCACAGTCAGGACAACGGCTCGGAAAGAGCCTCTGCATACAAGCGGGGGATGTAAGCTTAGTAGGAACCCTAAAACTACGGTCTGACCTTATATCATACCAAACACTTCTTGAAGGGTATTTCACTGGGAATGAGGGCTGCCCTGAAGCTCTCAGGGGATCAAGCTGGCTGGACATACTTGAGAACAAGGTTTCAGAAGAAGCAGAGCAAAATTAAAAGGAAACAACTTTTCAAATAATCCATCTAACATAAACTAATAAAAGTAGTTATGAACCATACATGCATTTTTGCAACAATAAATGAAATGAATTATGTAGCTGTGAACCCCGAACTGCATTTTCCGTCTACTACTAACTGTGGGTTCTGTTCTTTGCTGTATGCTTATACTAATTAGATGAGATAATAACAGAACAAAAGTCTAAATTTACTATGACTGTCACTAGAAATGCATGACAAACTGCTAGCAAATAGGTATTTCAAAAACAGCAGAGCAACACTAAATTAGAATTATTCAGCTATTGTGCAATGTTACATATCATTTAAGCATAAAAGGGAAATGCCTTAGCTAATCTTTCTGATTTACATAGATATCGGTACATTAGGCAAAATATTGATTATCATTAACTGTTGCACATTTATATAGAAGTTGTTCCTGTCTGCCCTTTAAAACAGAAGAAATTAGAGAAATTTACCATAGACATTTAAATACAACTGTCTTTAAAATCTCAAATGAAGAAAGGAAAATTCTTAATTTAGAAGAAGGAATTGATTTAAGTTATTTATACATGGTAAAGAAACCTACTTCCACTGCAAAGCAAATGTTCTAGAAAAAGTCTTCCCATACCTAGTCCAGACAATGACATATGCATTGCAGTAATAACACAGATGCTACAGGGCTTTGGCCTTACATAAATTTAGATTTCTGGATCTTAAAATGAATACCTTCTGAGTAATCATAATGTAATTACTTAAACCAGAACACTTGATTAGAGTGGCATGTTAATATAAGAATCTTGTAATTTAGATTTTGCTCTTAACTATCTTCCCTTTTTCCCTGGGTAATCATCATTACAGTAATGACAACGATAAAGGCCCATATGTTTCTTTGTCTTACATGCTGCTGATTGAGGGAGCATGGTGCAAGTTAATGTAAAACGAGCTTCGCAGCACACTGTGCCAGATAAAGATGCCTATGCAGAATTAGGTGAGAGCAGCCGCGGCTCCAGAAAGCAGGGCACCCAGCGCCTGGAAGGCTGCCGGCTGAGATGGGGGTACGGTTCATCGGGGATCGCAGAATCTGTGGGGAGCGGGAGGGGGGACACAAGACACAGGCTTTGCCACGTGATTGCTTCATCATAACAACAGATACCTACATTTGTTAAGATGAAAGAGGCCAATGCTGTCTGATGGGGTATTAACGTGCAATGTGCAGGAAGAACACGCTGCAGATGTCCCAGCCAGCACAAAACTTGGTTTTTGAAACCTGGCAGCTCCACGAATGGAGGTCACTCGTGTCTGTAACCTACCTCTGGTCTGGAGGCACATCTGCCACTGGTGTAACTATGCCGATGCAGTTCTCTCAGGTAAACATGGTCCACGCCAGCACTGAATGACTTGTGTAGCGGTACTGCAAGTTGTGCCTGCACCAAGACTTTGCACCAGGACAGACGTTCCAGTGGCTGAACTTCAGGTGCAGATGAGTTCCCAGAGTATAAATAACCAGTTCACAGTACTGGCCTGCAGCTGTGGCTCCTGTAGTGTTCCGCACTAACTTCTCATCATCACAGCAAAGAGCACAGATTGAGAGCAAGGTTTATGAGAAGATCTGGAAGTTCTTCTCATAGGAAGTTCTTTGCAATAATCTTTGCTGTCCAGACGGTAAAGGATGTTTTCATGGCTGTATTTTAGCACTTCTGCAGCTACTCAAACAAACAGTATCTTTTTGCTCTTACTGTCTACCCACAGACAACAGTGGGTCCTGTCATATAGCAGCACAAGCTACTTTCCCGGGCTTGTTTACTTGTTCCCACTTTAAACAATTTTTGCAGGAGAGGGGAGCACCCACCTCCTCTTTGCTGTGCTCCTTGCAATGTAAGAAAACAGAAGGTGGTTGGCTTTCTCTTTCAAAGGCTAATCTTCATGTACCAGTCCTTGGATGCTGCTTGTGTTGTACGTTGTAATTTTTCCTTTAGTGATATAAATTTAATCTCTACTGTTTAGCAGAAAAATCCTGTGCAGGGCTGGCAGTTGTCATGTGAGTGTATACACACGCTATGCTGACCTGTATGCTTAAACTACTCACTATACCCCCTGCTAATATGTACAAAGATACCTTGAAAGCAAAAATACCTTCATGGGGCATGATTAAAAATTGTGCCCGTGAGAGACAGTGAGAAAATAAAGACAACAGGGGAGAAAGAACCGCTACAATGCTAGACTGACTAAACGGCTTCTGGCATTTCAAATACATTATTAGGTTCAATGTGTACATGGGAGAATCACTGGCATACACATTTTCAAACTAACCACTAGTTTTCATGAACTTCATTCATGTAGAGAGAAGCTCAGTTTAAAATAACTTGGCCTTGGTTTCTTCAGAGGTGTTGAGCATTACTGCTTCACATTGACCTGAATCTGTGCTATGGATGCTCTACCCTTTTGAAAACCCGTCCCATACTGGCCACACAACATCTCTATTTGCATCTAAATATGTGTTCCTTGATGTGTAGCACATAATCAGATTGCTTTTTTCCAGTGTTCAAAGAAAGAAAGGTAAAGAATGTCACTGGAGTTCAAAGTACTCATGGGTTTGATTCACATCTCAGTTGTTGATCTGGGAGAGACTTTCCCTTCCAAAGAGAAGGTTGGCCTCATTACTGCTGACATTAATCCTTGACAGCAGAAAGGAAGGACTGGTTCCTTAATTTAAAGCAGATCTATTGATTGCATTCATAAACAAGAAGGAAGAGCTGGGATTTCTGCATGACCTTTATCCTCCCTCTTCATTTTAAAAAAGCAAAATAAAACACTTCTGCTGACCTCAGCTGTGCAAGGTTTGTGGGTTGGGGTACTGCACTGTAACCACCCAGCCATCCCCCTGTTGCAAAATCCACTATTGATTGCTCGTGGTCTTGATGGATTGACTTTGATTTTCTCTTTCCAAGTGAAACCTTATATGCTGTGTGGAAGAGAGTCCAACAGCTTGTTTAACTGTGCAAGGAATAGCTTTGGGGTGGAGGCTGCACTCCTTGCCAACACCAATTGCTTGTGGAAAGCTTTCTGGCTTAGGAAGCACTGAATGCTTCAACACCCATCGCAGCTTTTCCTCTTCTTTCTTAAAAGATGTTTCATCTACACTTGGACAGGTACTTTAAAAGGGCTGGGAGATCTTACTGGGGAATGGGAGATGGCCTCCTTATGAAAACAACCTGAAAGCCTCTTTCTCAGAGTCTTTTCTGAAGGTTGCAGATGATAAACCTCTATTTTTGGCAAGGGAAGGCAAGTCCAGCATTAGCAGAGTTTGCTATTTCACATCACAGCTGACTTCCCTCCACAATATATACTCAAAGCATATTTGTTGTTTCTGGAAGAATTATGTCTGACAGGAGAAAAGAGCCGTCTCTTGAAAATTCAGGGTAGTTATTCATCAGAATAGATGTCAAAAGCTTTAATCATGACCACTCAGCCAAAGCCTTCTTTCTGACAAAAAACAGTTTCTTTAATGATGCAGATAAAGATGACAGACTTGATTGATAGTTGTTGTTCAGTTTCATGCTGTTAATATTTACCTTCATGGACAAAATCACCCTGCATTCTCAGCACTTCATAGTTTTTGTGTAATGAAAATTACAGAGATTTGAATTTAAAGGGGTTTTTTCAATATATCTTCATCTGAAAGGGAATAAAATTGTAGTGATATTTTGGAGTGATTTGGTGAAAAGCAAAAGTCATTTGGTGAAGGCTGGCACTTTAATCCTTTGCTACAGTATGAGCAGAAAACCTAGCTCAAGGTAGCATCACTTTATTCAGTTTTGCTCCCCCATTCCTGTTTAAACTTACAGAGAAAGGGTCCAGTCAGACCTGTAAAAAAGCAAGATAGAAGAGAGGGTCACAGAGTGGGTCAGATATTCTCATAAAATCACTTTAATTTCCAGGGCACTCCTTTGGCTGCCCATGCCTTGTGATTTTTCTGTAGAAACCACTGATGTGTATAGACATTAGCAGTGCTTTCATTGTCTTGTTTCTTTGAACATAAAACACTTATTTAAGGCAAGAGAAGACAGAACTTAAGAGTATTTTTTTCATAGAAATACAGGACTAGAAAGGATGTCCAGGGTCACTGGGTCTTGCCTTGCTCTGCAATAAACGTTCCATAAAGACCTTCATGAAGTGAACAAGTTTCACCTTCAAATTTGTTAGGTATTTTGTCTCCACTGTTCTTGTTTCAGAGCCTCCTTTCTGTGATGGCAAAAAATATTCTTCTCTTTTCCCACTTAAACATATTCTTGCAGCAGGATAGGGAGTAGGTAGGCAGCTGAAGAGGTAGTGGAGGGTCCTTGGTATTGAAGTAGTGAGGTAAGCTAAGGTTCTCCTTTCTCCTGAAGAGCACAGGAGGAAAACAGTGAAAAACTCCCCACCCACATACAAAGCCTTCCACAGCATACAGAAACTGATGTCTCCCACCCCCTTACCCACATCCGAAGTTCCCCATCAAGCTACAACTAGCCCTCCCAGTCACCCAAGTCAACCAGTGTCCCCTAGAGAGACACTGGCCTATTATCTGACCGAAAGCTTCCCCTAATACTTTTTTTAGCCCTACGTCCCACAGCCCCACAAGAAGTGGCCAGCCCTCCTTCACCTTCCTGGCCTCCCCCTGACACACCACAGGACCCCAGCACCTCCCCTGAGGTCTCCTGGTGCCCATCTTTTCCTGCTCTTCTGTGGCATCTACTCTGCCACTACTGCAAAACTGAATTACTGCCTGAAGGACCATATTTAGAGCAAAATAATATTTTGTCGGTGTGACTAAGAATTTTCAAGGCAAGACTAGGTCCTGTGCCAAAACTGTCAATACTGTTTAAATAATCCTGTTTCTTCTCCAGCATTTATGTTGCTCTTTCATTTCTTCCTCTCCTCTCCTTTCTGCCACTTCCAGTTAAATTATAGAGAGCGATAATGTCCACTTGCTAACTTCAGTTCACTAGAAGAATTGAAGAAGTCTTTTTATTTCTCTCAGAGAAGATCCTCTCTATTCCCTCCATGGTGCAAACAACCCTCCCCTGTATCTGCTCCTCTGCCATTAACTCTTCCTTGAGCATTCACAGCCAGAGCAGAGAGCAACACTCCAGGGGAGCACTTGTTGATGAGATTACAGCCAATGGAAACATCTTGTCTTGCTCATCATGAGAACATATTTGTGTATTCCACGGCTGTAACACAGTTGTTGCTCATACCAGTCCCATGATTGCTGCTAATTACATCCAGCTCTTAATAACTCAGCTTTTTTTTTCTGGTCAGGTCTTTCTTAGTGATGAATTCCTACATTACTGCGGAAGATGCTTTTCCATTACTTCAGTCCTGCACTTCGTATTGTTGTCCTTTTTTTTTTTCATTTCTATTACCACACTTTTGAAGACCATGCCCTTCTTCCTGTTTGACATATAAAAGTCTCTCTGAAGTCAGTGCCTTCCAGCTTGCCTTTTCATAGCCTCCAGCCACTCCGGCGGCCACCCCTTGTGATCCTGCAGACCACAGGTCGCCACATTTTGTACACAGAGGCTACGGCAGGTAACCTTTGGAGGTGAAAGAAATGAACAGATCTCTCTCTCCAGCACTTTCCTACTTAGCACTTTCACATTTCTAATTTAACTTCTATCATCTGTTCTCTTCTCTGTTAAGCAAGAAAGGTGATAGCATTGACACAGGCCATCTGTGTACTTCGAGGTGTAAGAATAAAAGATGTTCTTCCGCCGTCATAGAAAACATTCCAAGGGAGTTGTGCTTTAGGTATCAGAGTCAAATTCGTCTTTGGACAGGAATGCATTTGGAGTTTCTGTTACTTTACAGAAGTTCCCTTCAGTTTTGTCTTAATACTGTTCAACTACATTTTTTAAAAGGCTTTGGGATAATAGGTCTATTTATCTTAATCCTAATAATAAACGTAATAAAAATGTTTTTTCAGCTTACAAATATCTCCTCTCTGAAATTACTGAAAGTCCCTTGCTGACATCAGCTCTGAGGAATTCCTGATGCTGGTTAGTTAGATTTACATCATTCACTATTTAAAGTAGGGGAATTTAACTAGAATTACACCAATGTAACGCCTCAAAAACTTGTAGGATAATTATTTGCAAGCTCAGTACCATATATTTAATCCCAAGAACTAGCATTTACTCAATCTCTATTTATTTGCATTCTTTATACTTACTTGAAGACTTCAGTTTTGTAAAGATCAACAAATAAAAAATACAATGGTTGTTGGCAATTTTTTACTTGAATGATCTTAAGAGTTTATTTTGAGCGAGGTGAAGATGGTTGGGCAAGAGGACTGTAGACCTAGAATGACATCTGAAGTGGCATAGAGATGAGAAGTGTTCAAAAGATGGGATGAACATCACCAGAAATTAAATGGAAAAAAAGAACCAAATGGGCTATAAAGAATATGGGACAGATAGAAGTGGTAGAAACTGGAGAGAACAGGGCACCTTCTGTGCACCTCCTTCAGACACCTCACTTCAGTGCTTTTTGTAGCCCAATGACTCTCGCCCTCCGAGGTGCAGCAGACACCTAGGCCAGGAGTAATGAAACACCAGCACCACTGGCACTGAGAGAGATTTGGGTGAGCACCAGTAATGTCTACAGCACTTCTTATTATAAAAGGATTTATTTCATAACACACCCATACAAAGCTTCCTTGCATGCAAACCTTTTGAAGGGAAGGAATGAAGACTGGTGGAATGGCATAACCCAGAGGCTACTTCTGTGTGCCAGTTAGTGCTGAGCCTCACTTGCATCCCACTTCAGAAGCAAGCTGATCAACTCTCTCAATACAATTGATATTATTATTTAAATTCTGGAAAACGCAGTTAAAAGTGCCTAAAAAAAAAGATTAAAAATTGCGGAGTGCTATATACATACACCATGGCCCTTAAGTCATTTGGCTTCGTAATAGTGAAGCCTCGAGGCAAAAAAAGTAAAACGGAGTGCTGGTAGATGTTTTCAAAAATTACAGATACTCAAGCACATAGTGATTGAATGAAAGAGCAAAGCATTATTAAAAATAAAAGATTTTGTAGAATGTTTATTGTTAAATGCCATTTTGAAAGGCATCACAAAAAATTGGTTTTCAAAGTGGAAGAAAGAAGAATTCTTATTTGAGCAGCATGCTTAGGAAATAACGTGTTTGATTGAAGTAATGTGACATTACAGTATTTTGAGAAGAAGGATGAGTTTATTTTTTTAATTAACTTGTAATTCTCTCCAAAGCTCCTAATCCACTTTAATGGGATGCACATCAACAAGGACTAAACCCGACTTTACTATTTAATAAATTATTAGGTGGCTTGTTCTATTGTTCAATATGTAAAGCTCCTACCTGACAAAGACTGCATAAAAGAAACTATATTGTCTTCTGCTACGTTATTTTTGAAGATTTAGGTTAAACAGTATTGAATGCATCAAAATATGCAGTGGGATACAGCTAAAATGAATGAGCCCACTCAGATTATGATATTACAAATCTACTGAACGACAATTTGGGTAAAGAAGAAATACTTTTCACTTTGTTTAGATGAAAGAGTTCTGAGACAATATTGACAATTACAGTTAAATATCTGTATTACATTGTATTAAAAGAGTAACTAAGCTCCATGAACAACAAAATCAAAGATGTTTGTGCAATTAATGCCTGAAATTGATTTTGTTACACCAACAAACGCGTATTTCCTAACAAATGGTGAACCAAATCTGAGATACTTGTGCACGCTTACCCTTATGAAAAAGCAACTGGGCATTCACGTGCCATTTCACTGCCACACATGAAGCAGTTCAGACAAAACAAAACACTTACAACCAAAAATTATAAAAAATAACAAAGAAGTGAAAATTTTAAAGAAAATATAAAGGCAGTTGTTTTGCAAGCACTGAAAATCACTAGTTCAAGATACTTCCGAAACAGAGAGTTCATAGTATTAATGATGAATTAAAGTATGGGACAACTTATTCATATGTAAGTGTTTCAGTACTTTATTCAGACTCCGGAAGAGGTAACATTATGGCTAGCCTCCATTGGCCAGAATTATCCATAACTATGTTATCAACAGTAGCTTCATGTGTTTTGCTAATTTTAATCTTGATCTCAAAACACTAAACTATCTATTTCAAGATCATGAAAAAAATGTGGAAGGTATGCTCAAGCTTCAAGAGAAACTATTTTCAAGGATTACATCTGAAAAATTAAAATGTTTCCTATTACTGAAGCTACTTTGATAAGAGAGCATTTTCCCAACAGTGCTGACAGTAATTATGGAACGTGGAGGTATTAAGTAATTTTTTCAATTTAATTATTACATGAGAAGTTTAATCATATTTTTTATTTGAAAAAAACAAACAAAAAAAAACCTAGAAAAAATATTAGAATGATCCAGTTCATCATGAATCCTGATAAAGCTAAATTTAAAATATTATAAATGCAGATTTTTGTCCATTTGGCTATAAAAAATGTAGATAGAGAAGATCAATTATTAGCTGAACTCAATTTGTAAAAATTATATAGGATTGATATAGGAGAACAATTAAAAATTCTTCAATGTGAAACACCAAGTGTCAACATAAAAAATTAAATCCTAAGAGCCTAGAAATTCTTGCACATGAAATTTTTACCACTGACAATGTGAAATTTTTTGAATCAATGTATTTCTCTGAAAAGATGTTCTCATTTAAGAATTACATAAAATGCAAAACAAGTAAATGCCTTGCAGAGTAAATGAGTGTGAAGTGTAACTTTCAAAGCAGCCACATTCAGGTCCAGGATTATGATGCTTCTCACAGATCTGCAACAGCAGACATCGCATTAAGTCCCTATATTACCATAGGGACTAGCATCTCTACTCATAGAAAAGTTGATTTTCTTACTAAGTTGGTCTTCAGATCCCCAAAAAGTTGTCACCACTGGATAAGGCTTTCCATACAGTAAATGGAGAGGTCGAAACATATTCTAAGAGGAATTATAGGCAGTTAAGTGAGGTGTTTCGTTTCACCATTGATTTTGTAAGAATCCTAGGCACCACTCTGCATAACTTGGCCTTCCCAAACACCAAACAAGAAGGGAGCAGGAGTCAGTCATGCAAAAGGCCAGGCATACAGGCAGACATCTGCACAGGTGCCTTGCTCAGGCCTTCTCCATGGCTGCCAGCTTCCACTCACAATTTAGACTCCAACATCCTCGTCTGGGACAGACCTGATGGGGAGAGAGAGGAGAGGAGAGCAATGAAGGGAGTGAGTGAAGGAAAAGAAGACAGCAAATCAAGAGGTTGTGGGGTTTTTTTTTAAAAAACAAAGAAATTAGAGTACTACTGAAGAACAAGAATACTGACATGTAAGCCCCCCCAACCCATGCTGCAGGCAAGTGCCTTTAATATCAGACCAGAGAAAAATCCATGGTGGAGACAATCTCCACGCATCCTGAATAGTGGGGTCATCCTATAAGGTGTGGAAGTCTTAACCAAGATGAAGGCACTTCTCTGTGGGAGAAGACCCCTTTGGTTCCTGTCTCACCCCTCTCTCAAAGCGAGTGGGAACTCTATATGGGAAAGGTGTAGGCAAGAACCGTAATCTGGGCCCCTACCACCCCATTCTCTGAAATCAAGGTGCCTAAAACTGTGACCTAAATTACAACTGAAAGACAGAACATTTCAGAATTCAGAGTGCATGGTCAACCTTAATTCAACTCATTTTGCATCTAGTCTGTAAATTGAATGAAATAGTTTTAAAGAAAACAATACACAGGTACCCCATTTTTTTACTAAATACAAATGCTTGCTTTTCCAGCTTAAACCTTTCTCCAGTTTTTGTACCTATCTTATTCCTAAGAAGATACAAACTAATTCTGATCTATCAAACACCTCTGTAAAGCCTCAAGGAAAACTTGAACTTGAATCTTCAGTATAGGCACAATCAGACCAGGCAGGGATTCAGCACACCACAAAGAGTGCTGGAGGAAGAACTTCTTCAGTAGTGCTCGAATTTCCTTGTTTTTTCAAAGTTACTCTCTCATTGTAGACTTCTTCTGAAATAGAACTGATGTAACAGAGTGGATTAGCTGACCTTCACAATTTAACATAAACACAAAAAAGTCCTTCTGATGCATATGAAGCTATCTCATTACTACTGAAGAGAAGAATAGCACTATGTGTTATGACACTAACTTTCAGTGGTTTTAAAACACATGATTTCTTCAAACTAGATACTATATCCTACAAAGCAAAACTTAATTATTTCAAAACAGCCCACAGCAACCTTAAAAGCAATTTCATTTTTCAATAAGCTTCATAGATATAATTTTAATTGTAACTTAATGAGCTTAAAGTAAGCATAATGTGGATATAATCAACCCTCCTCAGAGTCCCGTAGAGTCACTGTACAGAGAAGATTTAATCTCAGCAGCCACAGCTAAGCAATATAAACTGTCTCCTATTGAGTGGCAAAATGTACATAGTGATTCACAGTGGTTTATAATTACAGAGATTAGCATCTCATAGCCATGGATACCACAGAGTGTGTTTCTCTTTTTAAAAGAGAGATCTTCCTACCCATGAAAGGGACCAGAAAAACCAAGTAAAGCCTAGAGTTGTTGAGCACTCAGTGGGAAACCCCATACCTCTGGAACGGTCAATCATCCAGCAACAGCAAGTGTTTCCAGGCAGACCCATCTATTGGCTTTCACTCCGTGGAGCTCTCTGTAAGGTCCCAGGAAATAGTGGCAGAAGACAACTTTCCTTTTCTTATTCATAGGTGATGAAGTCAGTTACATGGAACTGCTCAGCATTACATTTTAATTTATGATTCCTTGGTGTCGTGAATGAGTGGTTTAGAGGCCGCTTAAAGAATCACCGTCAAAAGCATCAGCAGAAAGTTATTTTAATAGAAATCTATAAAACTGCGACTTAACAGAATTCGGTGACAAAGTTCACTCTATTACTTATTACATGGATTAAGCATACACAGGGAAAATTGTGTTAGAATTGACTTGGAATGATTCATACAGGGACCGAGGACAAAAAGGGTAAGGGAGGCCCTCCCGTTAAGTCACGAGGTTCAGAGAAGACCCAGCTGGATCCAATCTTAGTCTCAGACTTGGACAATGGTTTATGGCTAATGCAAAAGGGTAAGGAGACCCTCCCGTTGAGCCACGAGGTTGAGAGTAGACCCCCTTGCTTTCTAAACTCCTTCTCAGAGAGGAGTCTAGGTGCGACTGGGTCTACCCCTAGTCCCAGACCTGGGCAACGGTTTATGTCTAAGGGATTATATGTGTTTAGCAGCAGTCTAAGGTTCATTCACAGTTTTAAGTGAATCACAAGATTTTAGCAACACTTAATCATTGACTAATTTAACATGTACAGAGTGAGTTAGTAGGGTCTACTACAATCACTACAGTGACTTAATTACAGATTATGCTTACTATTGGTTATCTATATCAATTCACACACACACACACACACACACAAGGCCCCAAAGCTAGATAAAGGTACCTGTTAAAAATTCCCCTCGAGTCTCGTGAAATACTCACATCAAATGTCTTGGCATTTCGCAACGAGCAAAGGGTTGAGCCCCGAGGAGTGTCTCGGCTGAGGAGTGTTTCAGCCCAGGTCCCAATGGCCCTCCGAATCTCGCAAACTCGAGAGTTTGCAAACTCTGAGAGGCGTCCCACTCAGAGGGAGACGCTGGGCGCAGCCCGCTGTGGTCCAGGAGAGCTCAAAGGGTCTCACTTAGGACCACCGTTTATAGGTTCGCAAGATGATTGGCTTTAGTAATGCGTGAAAATTCTCAAGATTTCAGCAACAGTGGTGCCATTCCACTTGAGTTACGACTCAGATAAGGGTGTCAGGGGATGACGAATTATCCCCACTTTTGTCCCCGACCTGGGCCAGGCAGCAGCAGTTCCTGGTACGGGCAGTACCCTTCCCCCACCTCAGCCATCCAAGAGTTCTGGGTACGGTCAAGGGACGCTTCACCGCCAAACTCATTACACAAAGGCCGAAGTTCATCAGGAGTTTCTGAGATCATAGAGTGGCCCAGCAGAGAGGCGGGGGGAGGAATGCACCACCACAGTTTAGGGTATTGTCATGGTTTAACCCCAGCCAGCAGTTAAACCCCACGCAGCCGCTCACTCACACCCCCCCTCCAGCGGGATGGGGGAGAGAATCGGGAGAGTACAAGTAGGAAAACTCATGGATTGAGATAAAAACAGTTTAATAATGGAAATAAAACAAAGTAGAACAGTAATAATAACAATGGTAACAACAATAATAGCAGAATATACAAAACAGGCAATGCACAATGCAACTGCTCACGGATCGCTGACCGCGTGTCACAAACGGGGGCGAGCCCCCCTCCCACCCCTGGTTCTTATACTGAGCATGATGTCACATGGTATAGAATACCCCATTGGCCAGCTGGGTCCATCACCCCAGCTATGCTCCCCCCCTACATTTTCCCCTGCACTTGGCAGGGCATGGGAGGCCGAAAAGAGAAACCAAAAGTTCCCAGTGCAAGCACCACCCAGCAACAACCAAAGCATCAACAGGACATCAATGCTCCTCTCATACCAAACCCAAAACACAGCACGCCCCCAGCTACTGGGAAGAAAGTTAACTCTGTCCTAGCTGGAATGAGGACAGGTATGAATTTCTTCCGATGACCTGAATTTGCAGGTTCCTGAACTTTCTGGAAAGGTACCCTCAAAATTTAAACAAACTCCCAAACTAGTTAAGAATGAGCTATTCCTGTTATACCTGGTCATGAATCACTCTACAGTCCCACTCTGAATTTTAAAACAACTCTTTCATTCAGTTGCTAAACAAACAGGGTGAAGCAGATGGTAGACTGTATGAGGGAAATACAAAAATAGCAAGATGCAGAAGTGTTCACACTGGTGTTGTGGAGGAAGCTTATGTCTCCAAATCCAAGAACCAAGTCAGAAGACTCTAGTCTATCACTGCCAAAACTCCCCAGTTAGACGGGTGGGACCCCAAGTTCTCCTGGCACCCTGTGTTTTGGTGCATGCTCAGAGTAGCTCAGTCCAAGAGCTCAGCATCTTTCTAAAACCCATTTCAGGCCAGACATAGGTCCTTCATGCTGTTATTTCTACTTCAGTTTAAACCCTGGTAGACAGAGTTGCAACTCTGCAAAGTTGCAGATGTTCAACTTTCTCAGGCATGTCAGAGCCTGAAAGTGAGGTAAGTCTTGCCCCAGCTTCTAAACAAGACCCTCAAAATAGGCAAAGTTTTTCATGTAGATATGAAAACAGTAAAGCATCTTGGCTTGATCCAAAGCTAGAGAAGGTCCATCAGAAAACCCCATAAAGCCCATGGAAAACCACTTGCCAATTTCAGTGAGATTTGGATCAGACTTTTATTGCATTACTTATAGCTCTGGAATCCACAGGTGTAAAGAAGCCCTGCACGCAAATCCTTAAAAAAGGAAATAGAAAGGGAACACCCTGTGATTTCGCATTGCAATTACAAATTTTGAAGCTAAGGCAAATAGTCAAAATAAATATGTGTTTTCACAGCTGCTCATAATAGCTTCAAATATATAAAGCTTGAGTTATAAGTTATTTTTCTACTTTAGAACTGCATCATAACTTCCGCCCCTGTATGCATTTGCTCAGAGAGCCTGCTAAAATAATTTGCCAAGAATGGGAGTGCATTGCCATCTGCTAACAGGTGAATGAGACTGGAGCAAGCTTTACCCAGTTTTTAAAAACAATCTTGTCCGCATATTGCCACCAATTTCTCCTCATCTTCTGTCTTTACGTGACCTATTTTCAGTTTCTGAATGAATCCTGAGGTCATGAATAACAGGAAGAGTAATAACTTAGGCAAGAATCACTGAAGTCACAGAGAAAGAACACTTAAGTGGGCAACGAAGTCTGCCTCCTTGTAACTACATGATTGTATTTGCATTTTCTTATTTACATTTTCAGTACATTTTATAGCCTGCCAGTTGTCAATGTTGCAGGTCTCAGTGTTCCTCCTGCTTGCTTTCAGAAGTGATTCTGTAACCTAACAGTTCTCATTCCCACAAAGCATTTCTTCATATCACGTGAGCATTTAGGATGACCCTTGTGATACGTATCTCAGTTGTTGCTTACTTCAGAGAAGTTTTGACTATTCTGTATTATATAGCTAGCTCTCAGAGAAAGGAAAGCTGTAGCCATTCCCTCTTTGCCAAAGTTAATAAGACACTGTGGCTCTGCAGTTACTTCTCCAGCATTTCTAAACAAGGTTGCAGCTATGCTAGTAATGGGATCTTTCTTTTTCATAGTGGGAACTTACTCACCCATCATGAACAGCATCCCAACTGTTCTGATTTAACAGTTCTTCTGGTTAGTGAGAAGATGTAATGGGACTTCTGCTGCAAAAGAGAAGGCTCCAGCAAGCTACACAGCCCAAGGTCACAATCCGATTCCTTCATGGAAGGAGATATTAGATATGCCTGTACTTGTCAGCTAAATAAAGGAAACAGTAAAGGTCTCCTTTGTATTTTGGTGAAGAAGAGTCAGAGAAGAAAGTGGGAACAAAGCCAGACCCCTAGGTATACAGCTGAGATAATGTATCTCCAAAACACCCATGCAAAGCAGCAAAGATGCATCTCCTTGGGGCCGAGATTAAATTCATCACTTTCTGCATCTTCCATAGGCATGTAATTCTGAAGAATTTAATCAAAGGCAATATATCTTATAAGCAGATACTGCATGCGTACAATTATGCATGAAAATTATTGTTCCTACAAATTGATATTATGATATTACGTTTTAATAAAGCCGTAGGACAGGTATCCTCTACTTACCTCTCACTTACACCCACTTTCTTTCTATAGTGTGGAGGCAGAAAATTTTCCCAAATTAGTTTAAAAAATTGGAGGGGTGAGAGGATTTCTTTTTATTTCTTTCACTGCAGTTCAAACATCAGAGCTCACTGTCACTCATCTGAGACAATCTGGGAAACCAGTATGCTCAAAAGCAATCTACTTTCACTCTTTGCAAAAGAGGTACAATTTTGCTTGTTTTGCCTCACTAACTGTAAATTTTGCAAGTGATAAAGTAGAGAGTCTGAGAAGTTTCATAAATTTTATTCTGAATTCTGTTTATATCCACACAGCGTATATTATATTCTCACATTTTCCTAATTTAAATTATTTCATCTGTGATCCAGAATAGATGCAATAGTGCCAGAGATCTGAAAGGTGAGATAGGGAACAAAAACGTTCCTCAAATCTTTCCATTTTGGTATTTGAAATTTAACATACTCTGTTCAACTGCTGGGCTTGCAGTAGGCAAAGAACGGGTGCCTCGGCCTTTCAAACTCGATTAGCCAGTTCAGTATCATGTTCATGGATGTGCCATACAAAGGGAAAGCCTGAAATGCCAATATTGCCTGAAGAATAGGAAGACATTTCGCTACATACGTTACGTGATGTATTGGGATATGTTCAAGTTGTTTTCAGTAACATTATTCTTTCCAGTATTCCTCCAGTTGATAGCAAGAATTACAAGCCTAAAATTTCAAATAATCCTGATAATTTTGTACCCCATATTTTGGAAGTCATCTGGATGACCTTAGTGAAAAACAAGACACTCAAAAGCTAAAGAGCAGTTTTTTCCTAAAATTGTGTGTCTAGGACAACAGAACTGATTGGACTCTGGTTGGTACTAGTGAGTATTTGGATCATAGTTTCTTTGCCAGAGGGTGCATGGTCCCCCCACTTGGCTTCAGGGGTGGGGGGCCAAGTAAGCATTTGGGTGCAAAATCTTAGAGATGCAAATCTTGTACTGTAGCCTTGAACACGTGTCAGACATTTGTTACGCTCTGAATGGGGATCAAAAAGGGCATTAGGCTGAAATTTTATGTATCATTATTTCTTCATTAGAGACTGAGGTAGGACCACATCCTCAGGTTGCTAGACCAACAGATGTGGGATTCCTGGATCTAGGGGTCACAGAAATGCTTTGGCAAATTCAAGCTTTGTAACTCTTCTTTTCCTTTAAAGATTAACTCCACTGATTTTAGTGTTGTTCTTAGCTTGACCTGTTGTAAATGAGAAAAGAATCAAATCCAGACATTTCCACAAACAACGGTTCTTGTGATGATAGCTGTAATATTTTGTCAGAGTTCAGGTAAGCAGAGAGAAGAAGCCAAATAACTAGAACTGAAACATGGTAAGGAATAAAAATATCATAAATTTTCAAGCACAGTAAGAGCAAGAAATATATCAGAGACCCTGCAGAGATAGATGATAAAGCTACAACAGAAAGGCTCAGAAAAAAATGAAGCCATAGCAGAAAAACTAAGTGTATTTTGTAACTGCATTTGCTGGGGGGTGGGGGGAGGGAAATGATATGCTGGTACCCATCAGAACATTTTTTTATGGTAAGCACATGAGAGATATGTCTCAACTGAAGGTGTCAATAGAAGTAGTTATGGAGTGAAAAAAAGAGAGAGTAGCAATAACTGGATGGGACAAGATGGTAGGAACTCATGATTTCTAAAGGTACTCTCAAGGATAAAAAAGCCAAACCACTAAATCCCCGAAAACTGCCTCATGACCAGAAAAGTGGCAACAGTTTTTACAAAGGCTTTCAAGAGAGATTTGAGGAACTACAAGCAAATAACTTCAACATCTACGCTGGGGAAATTGGTAGCAACTCTTCTAAGGAACAGAATTAGCAGGTACAAAGTGGGGAAGATCAACACAGCCTTCACAGAAGTCAAGTGTCACAAATCTGCTGGAATTCTCTGATTATACTTCTAATAAATGTATGGACAAAGAAGATGCATTTGATATAATCTACTTTCATTTCCAAAACGCATCTGGCAGGGCTTACTGTGAGACACTCTTAAAGAAGCAAACTAAAATGGACAAGAGGAAAGGTCCTCACATGGCTACATGGCTAGAAAACAAAAGATAAGAATACTTACTCAGTTTTCACGTTGTGGGAGGTCACTATGAAGCTCTGCTTGGGGCCACACTGTTCACCACATCTATAAAGAGATAGGTAACATGCATAAGGGTGGTCAATGTTTGTTAACAATACCAAACTGTGCAAGGCAATAGAGATGCCAGCTGACTGCAGAAATGCAGAAGGGTCTTATCACTAAGTGACAGAGAAAAAATGACAGATCGAGTTTACAGGTAAATCCAAAATGATACAGAGGACAAAAACCATAATTGCATATTTATGATGCTGGGCTCTGAGCTGCAATTGCCACTCAGGAATGAGGCCATGGGGTAATTCCATGAAATCACTTGATAACATTGTAAGAAATACAAAACATTATTTTGAAAGTACTGAAAGACAAAAAAGTATCACAGGTCACTCTATAGACAACTACATCTTCAATACTGCAGGAAATTCTTACTCCTTCATACCAAAATGGTAGAAAAAAGCATCACTAAATGCTCCTCATTTCTTACATTCTTACCTAAGCATCTGCTGTTGACCCCTCTTAGAGTTAGCAGAGCTTCATGGGCCTACTATGATCTAATGAATATTATTTTTATTCTTTCATATCTTACAGTTTATATGTCTAAGAAAATTTGTTCTTCCTACTATTGTAACATAATACTTCAAATCCAGTAAGCAGTGTAATGGGAACAATTCCAGTCTTAGTGACTGGTGAGATAGTGATTTCAGTCTTATCACAAATCCTTTTAATCTAGCAGAGCTTTTTGTGTATATACAAGTGTGAACAAACAAAATAGTAGAATTTAGAAAGGAAGATGTATGACACTATTTGTTTTTATGCTTTCACATTTGCTCCTGACAGTACAGTTTCTCACTGTATTTTTTTTCTACTGTCTAATTCCTACGAGATGTTTTTCTATGGTTAATATAGCTCATGTCATTTCCCAGAGATTGTGTCACTGTAATTTCCAATCCCTGTGTGGGGTACAGACATCTGTGAGAATTATAAACACCCACCCTGAAACTGCAATGTTAAGTTAGGCAAAATTCCCTTTTGAATAAATGGGAATGGCCCTTCTTGAAAAAAAGCCAGAGGCCTGTAGATGCAAGTGGAGGAAGAACTCAAATTGCTTTAGAAAATAATGAAGTAAGAGCAAGTGTTTTTCAGCACACTAGGTACCAGAGCTACAATCTGGTCATTATATCCACTCAGTCCCCTGGAACACAGTATATTCTATTATTTCACAAATAATGAGCTGGTCTCATTCTGACCAGTGTGATTTCTCCTAAACACAGTTAGAATGTTTCATAACGAACGGTATGACTTTCTCTTGTTTCTCTCTAATGCAAAGCAGTATCTTAATTTGACATTTTGGGATGCCACGAGTAAAACTTCAGCAGAAGATGTAAGAATAGGGGGTGACTAAATACATCTCGCCTTTACCACCAAATAAGCACACAAAAATCTGATTCATATAGAGACCCTAACTGACAAGAAGATGCTTCCAATACCGTATGTCGATGTTTCAGAGAAGCATAAGGACAGAGAGGACCACAAGAGCACCACAGAGGTGCTGCAGATGCCAGTGCTTTCAGGTGAAGTTAACAGCAACTGACTTTCTCCAGGGAGAAGGGAGTCTGCTGGAAGGGTTAAGAGAGCCTTCCAGCTTGTATTTCCCTAAACACTTCAGGAAAGTCTTCATGCGAGACGTGCTAAAGAACCAGTGGGTGTCACATACTTATTAGAGGACATTGGTGAGAAGTGCTGTTGCCTGAAAGTTGCACTGGAGGGGGAACTGGTTCATGCCCTGACAGTCATGCTAGAAAGAATTTAAATACATTTAATGACAGATGGAAAGTGTGGCTGCCAGCAGTAAGTATATAAAAAATTTAAATGGCCAGCTGCTTTTCTTGATTTCATGATCTTCTCTTTCAGCTTTTAGACACATCTGTCAGTCCCCTTGCAAAGGCTGCCTCCTGGAGGGAAGACTGCCACCCTCCATCTCAGACCCTTCAGGATCCTCTGACAGACTTCATAAAGCACAGATATGACCGAAAAGCTGCTGCCAAAATCTGGAGAGAGGAGTGTCTACCCCAGCAACTCAGCCAACTGAGTCAGAAAAAGGAAGGCCAGCACCCTATAAACTCAAAATTTCAACACGGAACACCATCCCCCAAATCTTCCCTGAGGAGCCTGGGCCTGTTCCCAGCTGCCACCATTGCCCAGGCACGACCTGCAAGATGTGAGTCCCAAAGCCCTCTCAGGACTGCACCTATGGGTAACTGGCTTTGGGGGTAGAAAGTCTTTGGTTTGGACAGGCTTGGTATTTTTTTTCTCAAGTATACATCTGATTAGGTGCCCCAAAAAATCTTATTAGCTCCCTTTCCCTCAAGAACATCATGGCAGAAGTCATATGAGTTCCCACCTCCTTAAGGTGTTGATCTGAAGAACACCCGGACTGGGCTTTTTCTCTCCCTTCAGCACAGACACCCAAGTGTGAATGTAAACGGACCCAGGACAGGGCACTTGGGGTTTAGTATTGTTACCAGTGACAAGAGGAGGTGGACTGACTCTGGCAGTCATGACTCCTGTCCATCCCCAAGGATGACTCGTGGCAGACTGTACCGAATGCCTGCTGAGTACTTATGCACCACAACAGGTAGTGCCAGGCCTAAGACTGGGACCTCACACTGGGCTGGGTGGGTGACATGGGGCCACGTGCTATCCTTTCCTTCGGCAGCATCTGGAAATGTAGCTCAGGTAGCAGAAGAAGAGGCAGGGCAGGGCTGCAGCAATGACGAAGCATGAGAACGCTTTGGGTCCAGAGGGAGACAGCTCCTCTGGCTACTTTTCCTGGCATGCTACCTGCATGCTTGTACATGTACATGAGGTGAGGCTGATGCTGGTGCCTCTTTGCAATGCAGAAGTTGGCTGAGACAACTTTTGCTGTCTGATGAGAAAGGGGCAAAAGACTTAAGCACACACTGGTTGCAACTACATACGGTAGAAGCTGAAAGACCAAACTACTTCATCTGAATATGCACAGTCTGGCAAAGGCTGTCCAAACGTACTGGGACCACTCTGAGCTCCGATTTGGCTAGTCACTAGGCACATTTGGGCCATGTGGCAACTCCACCTCAGATATCCCACTGGTGATATCAGAGCCAGGGGATGTGCCATACGTACGCACTGGCTGAAGGGTGTATACACGGGCTGAAGGGCAAGCCTGGGTGTTTTGGATCTGGCGTTCAAAGTAAACAGCTCATGATGTTGTCAAGTACACTCCCAGAGCAAGGCACTATGGATGCTCGGGGAATGGGACCATGGGAGCACATAACCAACATGATTAGTAGAAAACAGGTCTCCTGTTCATCATTTTAGTCTTTTTACTTTTTGACAGTTTTATTGCCAAAAAATACAGATTTTCAGCAATCTTAGTCTCTCTCTCTTACAGGTAATTGAAACATGAAGCTGAAGTAATAGGTGTTACTTGGAGAAATTCAGAGCAGGTTCCACTCCATCTGAAATCCCTTGCGCAGTTCTTCGTTATTCACTTTGGACCTTTTTCCTCATTACAGATTGCATTTCAGTCTTTAGAGGGTTGACAGGTAATACATATTTTTAATATGTGTCCATGGCAACATTTATTTTGTTAAAACATACTGTATATGCCACACTGGCAACAAATGGACAGTATCTAAACTAATTCCAAAAATAGTAATTATACCTTTCCACATTGTCAACAAAGAGATCACTATCAGCATCCCCAGCCTCAGATAATTACTCAATCCACTCCTGAACTTAATATCCATCTAAAACTAACCTCTTCCAGGAAACATCTGAATGACTGTAAAGCCTGTAGCACTAAATAGTCACCAAAATAAATCTGTAGTGAAGTAAGAAATGAAGTGGCTATGAAACCAGAGAACTCTCTACCAAGGATCTCAGATCCACATTTCAAAAACAGCATCAAATGTCTTTCAACGAAAGCCGTGTGGCTGAGTTCAGCCTTCTCACACATTTACATAGTTGGAATAAATGGCCTCTTCAGTGCTTTACAGATTAATACTTACTTTCTTAGACTATTTCTATGATACCAGTGGGATTTACAATGCCTCTAGCGATGGCCTCATTCTCATCTAAATTAAGGATAATTGTGTGTGATGATCGCAGAATGTGTTTCCTTCATTTACTGCTTTATTTTTTGGATCCTTCTCAAACCTTGCATGGCCCTGTGCTCCCTTCCAGGTTAACTCAGCCAGGGAAGGATTCTGCTGTACACAGTGTATACAGTACTAACATACTGCTAGTCCTATATACTAAGTCTGCCTAAATACATGCTGGCTCCCACATTCCTGTAGGAGCATGTTTTACCTTTTTCCTGGTAAGCATACCAGCACTGTTCCCAGCAGCAGAGTGGCTTCCGTGCCAGGTGAACACAGAGTCAATATCCTGCTTCTTGTTGGGAAGATTCAGTACAAATTAGCAGATCACTGGCAGAACACTTCAATGAAAATTAAGTAATTAATGTCCTGCTCTAAGTGGACTTTGTTGCCAGTGACTTCTAAAACTGGACAGAACTCCAGAAAACATTCTGTAAGGCATAACCCTTCATCCTCACAGGAAACTGGATGCCCTAGTAAGTATATCCTATCTGTGTTAGGCTTCAGCACTTGTGGCCTCTCAGGTGTCAGACCAGGTAGAAAAATGTCCAGCATCATCTTGAAAAGCACATTAATCTTTACTTGGATATTAATGAGGTTGTAGAGGTTTCATGTATAATTCCAGCCCATGCCTCCAAGATAAATGTGTGTGAAGCAGTTCAGTCATCAAGAAGAGATGATTAAAGATACTGACTAATTCTATCTGCCTCACACCCATTGTACCAGCCCTATTCCCTGCGCTTTATTAATGAGTGCACCATTGGAAACTCCGTTATCAATGTTCTTATTATGCAAAGGTCACAGACTGCATTAGCATTTGCAATACAGCAGTTTTTCTAGAGGTTGCGCAAGTCAGTCACTTGCCAGACAAGCTACCATATAAAGAACCCATCATCTTTCTCATATTCACTCCTGCCTAGGCTCAGAGCAGAATCTATCAGAAGTCAAGAATTTCATGAGCATCGAGAAGTCAGTATTATCCATATTGCTCACACCTCTTCCATGACACCCGTTTTCTACAAAACATCTGCCTACAGAGATCTGAAAAGCAGCACAGTTGAAAGTATCTAGCTACCAGCATGTCTCAACAAGCTTCTATATGTTTGTTTTCAGGATGTGATTTTGTGCCTGCCACTAAGTTCTCAAATAAATGTCAGTGCTGTTCCCAAAGCAGCAGAAACTCTGCTCAGAAGACAAATGGGGAAGGAAAACACAACAGCTTTTTTTATGGTTACCAATCTTTACAGAGCTCTGAGGTCACAGGATGATGACATTCAGATCTTGATAATGAACATGACATTTTCACAGTTACATTATCTTCTCTAAATGTCGGAACAGAGTACTCCAGTCACAATACATCAGTGCATTCAGAGGGGTCTTCCATTCCCTCACATCAGTTTTATACCAGCTTGACTTCACTTATATTAACAGAATTGTAAAATAAAAAATAAATTTAAACAAAATTTTAAAAAGAGGAATACAGCAGAGGGATGGAGCCAACAATGATTTCTGAATTTCTGTGGGGAACATTTCCCTAAGTAAGATATCTTGGACATTGCAACAGTTGTAAAGATGATTATATTTTAGGAAGAAATCAACTCAGCTATTTTCCAGTATTTCAGACAGTACAACGTCTGGGGCTTTTATCAGATGTAAACCAAAACTGACACTCTCCCTGGTGTTTGGTACCTCTGCAAATGACCCTGAAAATTTGAACTAGACTTGCAGAAGTACATTTACAAACTGGTAAGCAGAAAATGAAAAGAGCACACCGAAAAGAAAGAATCAACCCCCAAAATATTGACGCATACCCTTCAGCACAATCACTCCAGAAACTTTAGCCTTTTTGCTCAGAATACTTGGTTGAAAATATCAGATAGATATGAGCACATGGACAGTTAGAGGAGCTATACTGCTAAGACCATCTGCCGTATCACTTTTTGGTACACATGTAAAACCTCTTAGTGAAGCTAACACAATCTCTGGCTCCTTATCTGTATTTGTTTGTCTTTGGCAATTTGTTTGTCTAATAATCACATTATTAGATTCAGAACCTGTAGTACAAGAAGAAGGAAAAATTTTAGATCTCTGCTTGATTCCCCCCCTATTCTTATAACGATGTTCATACTCTCATAATGATATTTTTCCTTTAAGTACCTTTTCAACGGTATAATTAAATAAATATACAAATACATAAATATTTGTACACAAATATATACATACATACATACATAGCTTTGACAACCTCATGCATCTGCAAACTTGAGTGAAAAAACATATTTGTGTAATATGGCAGATGAGGAACTACTTTAGAAAGCAGAGGAAATGACAAAGGTGTGACAGGGTAACCAACTGAATATGAGCTGAGAGTGATTTAATTTTAGCTGAGAGCAATTTAATTGTAGCTGAGAGCAAAAATGCAACCTTACAGTGCATTAACAGACACTATACAGTAGAAGTGGTGAAGTGGTAATCAGTCGGCACATAGCATTTTGTCCAGTCCTCATGTCACACAGACGAAGGTTCAGAAAGCTGTTCCAACAACAGTGGCACATCCAGATACAGCTTTGTTAGCTAAGAATTAAAAGCGTGGTCTACACAGTTTCTGTAATGGAAGGCAAACACAGAGCCTGATCAGTCTCTAGATATCTACGCAGCAGGGAAATTTCTGAAAGTAGATGGATCTTTAAGCTAGCAGAAGAAAGACATTATGAGATTCAATATGTAGATATGGAAACTGGAGACTCTGGCCTAAAAACAGGTGGAAACAGTTAATGGGGAATTGAACAACTTACTTATAAATGTGATGAGTTTTCTTTAATTTACAGTCTTTAAAGCAAAACTAGATGCAGTTCTAAAGGCTATTAACACTCATGGCAATTAACAGCCAGCACAAAAGACAGTGAAGAATAGTAAGAGTGATTTTTGCATAAATAACTAGCTTCTCTAATTCAGCATGTTTAAATCATGGCCACCATAACTGGTAACAAAAGTTACAAGACATAAAAATTATTGCAAGAAATTTCAAAACCATAGTATTATGGTTAAATGCGTTGATATAGAACGTATTTGGGACAGTTTGACTTCCAGTTGACTCTCCTCCCAAAGCCATTGGCTTTTCACTATTTAAAGAAAATCACACATTGCAAGTGTATTTCCCACACTGCTCAAACGTGTTTTCTCTGTTGATGTTAACCACTAGCAATAGAATATAAGTAGTCACATTATGTACAGAGAACAAGTAAGAAGAAAATGTCCATTTTCAGATGAGGCAATGGAGCAAATAAGAATAGGAAGAAACTCCAACCAAGCTAATCCTGCTCTGATACAAAACCTCACCTATCCAACGGCTGGACACAGCTCAGCAGGATGCACAGATATCAGAGTTCAGGCACACTGAGATCTCACCACCAGAAAAGCAAGAACTGTAGGCAGTCACTTCTCCTTGCTTCCTTAAATAAAGTGCATTTCTCTTGTACAATGAGCCTGATCTGTTCAAGTTAGTTCTGCCTGGAACAAATGGAAGTTCTGATAAATGATGCCTTATATTAGCATTATATCAGGATGTAAGCATTACCTATTCTTTATCTTGTACAATATCATAATCTTTGACTTTAAAATTCTTTTCTTTACAAAGATTAAGTTACTGTTATCTGCAATTCAATATACAGTGATGAATACAAATAAAAATACGAAGAATTGATAAGTACAATATTTATAAAAATGCTTTAATAAATAATTTCCTAACATATTAACCATTTAGATCTTAATGGTGTTATTTTGAAGCGTTTGGATCACTGGCAGGTACATATCCTCATACGGTTCTAACCTCCTCTTCAGAAACCCCTTCTTCATCACTTGTTAGTAAAAAGAAGAGACAGGAACATACAATGCCTTCCAAGCCCATTTTTTTAAACATTTTAAATGATGAAGAGAATAGTTCTGCATAAAGATTTTTTTTTTTCCTCATGCATTTTCTATTTCCCACACAGATCATCTCTCTCATAATTTTTAAGATATCCATTCCAGCACCCTGGGAGGAACCGTCTCTGATACCAAATGGCAAAACTGCAGATCCAGTTTAGTGTTCGACCACTGCACAGCTAACAGTGGGCTCTTGCTAATATGACTACATATCGTTGCTTAGCTTTGTGCAGTTGTGTATGCATTCAGTAAAACTCACTTGTTAGACTGTCTCCATCGTGGATGCTGACACTCAACCAGCTCGTTACCAAATTTATCATTTTGATAAATGATTTTGTTCTAAATTCTCAAGTGCATGGGGAACGCTTTCAAAATGTTACATACTAAGATTGCAAGAGTAGTGAGACCACAGACAGTAGCTCACTGAGGCGGCTACTGTAAGATATCTAACTATGCACACGAATCCAATGCTCTTCACAAATCTACTGGGGACTGCTACAGTTAAACTGCTGGAGGCAAATCCCCTGCTGGCTTACAGAGAGGCAACTGTACACCAGTAGGACAACAATCTGCTCCCAATGGATTGCCTTCTGACAGCCTTGATCTGACAATATTTTGTGTATCTTTGTGCATTGCACACTTTTCTAAAGGGCAGCTGTTAGCTCCTGAGTGGCTGGTAGCCTCTGGCAGACACAATGTTTCGAGAACTTTTTCACCTTCATACAGTAAAAAGTATGCCACTCCATTTGGAATTAATTTCTTTACGCTTCTACAGTTACCACTTAATGTTGCCTGCCTGACATTACAAGGATTTATACTGAATCTTCTGTTTATTCACTTTTCTTCCCGAACCTTCTCTCTCTCAGCCCTGTGTTCATTTTTTACCATGAATAAAAGTTTCATGTGAGTTATATAAGATGATAAAAGATATCATAGAGAATAAAATATAGGAAATCTCTTAGTAGAACAAGAAAAATTAATCCAAAACTTTTTGGCAGTAACAGTGGTCTTCTCGTTACCCAGTCCATCCTTGCATGCTTGATAGTCACAGTAAAGGTAATTTTCTTCTTCCCGTTTTTTAAATGAAAGATCCATGTTAAAGATTAGATTAGATTAGATTAGATTTGATTAGATTTGGTTTGATTTGATTTTGCTAGCTGCTACATTTTTTATGTATCTTTATAAGTGAGGGAATGCATTTATAAAAATCCATCTCCTTGTGCGTTGGTTCCCTCTCCTACAATGAGCTGTAAGCCCTCTGCCATAGTGTAGAGCAACACAACAGTGTTTAAACCGGCTCACAGGGGAAAGGCTGTCAAAGCGGCAATCGTTCAAAAGCTTCTGACTTGTGTTTCTCCACAGAGATGTAGTGGAATGCCTTCTTTTCACAGTTTTTTAAAATAAAGCTGTTAAAGAGAAAAGAAGTGGGTTAATTCTCAGTGCTGGTCCCTCCTAACCTATTCTATCTCCCAGTTTGCCTAAGAAGTCTTCTCTTCGCAAGGGTCTTCTCCAGAATTCTTAGGGTATGCAGTACACCTTCCTGAACTACAAGAGCATACCGAGTACCTCCTGTGCGAGCCCCAGCAGCTCTGACAGCAGGTGCTAGCATGTTGTTGGACCTGTGCGCGCTCTCCCCTTCTCTCCATCACAGCAAGCCAGCCTTCATGCTCAGTCCAAGCAGCAGAGCTCCCACGGAGAAGGCTGTCACAGTGGAGGTGCTTTCTGACCTTCTCCATATAGTCACAGCAGGATAGTTACTCCAGCCCTCCCGCGTCCCTTGTGTTGGAAATATCCATCTGCTTGAATGCCGTGACACATGGGAAAGCTGTGCTCCCTGCACACTCTTCATCTTTCTAATTTCCAGCTCAGCAGACTCATGAAGGGGCAGGGAGAGCAGAAAGGGGAGTGGAGGTAACGCTCTTAGTGCTCTGTGGCTCAGCAGGACATTGGGTTACCACCTCTGCTTCTGGTTTTGGCTGTTGTATATGTACCTCACCCCCTTGTCAGTGCAATGCAGGCAAAGCTTTTCACAGGAAACGTTCCTAATCCCAGTTCCTCTGATTCTGTAGTTTATGCTAGTTAAACCTCTTTCTCCAAAGCTGCCTCTATAGACATTTAAATGTCATGAGTGGACTGTATTAATGTTGAAGTGCAGTGTTTGAACACATGCTCAATCTTTTTCTGGAGTAACTTTAGCACATAGACAAGCCCTTCTGCCTTTCTTTCCATTGGCCTCAAAGAGAGTAGAACTAGCAGATCTGGATGTAACAAGGAGGGAGGTGAAGCAGTCTGGTATCACACCCGCAGCCCAACTTGTGGTACCATAAACAGCCAGCTGAGACAACCATGTGGGGACAGACAGGGAAACCTACAATTTCATACAGAGCAAAATGGCCTGAACCACACAGGCCCACGAGAGCTGTGGCAAAAGAACTGTGCCCCAGCTAAAGGCCAAATGAGTAGATTTAACTTCCACAGCCAGCCATGCACCTCCCACATAATGAATTGAACTTATTCAGAATCCAGCCTTTCTAGCGTTCATTCCTCCGTCTTGCCCTATTTCACATCTTTGTTTCTTATTTTTCTAACTTTTTTCTAAAATTCAGGTAGTATCAAAATTACCTGAAAAGAACTGGAGTACTTTCTACTTCATTAAATTAAAAAACAAAACAAAACAAAACAAAAAAAAAAAAAAAAAAAAAAAAAAAAACAAAAAAAAAAAACCCAAACAAACCACAAAACAGTACTTAGGAAACATTCATCCCAAAATGTTCTTTGAGAAATGAGATAAGATTTGTATATTTTAAGTAGTCTAACATTATCATGTTCCAAACCAGTGAAGAGAAAAGCAAGAAATTCAGTTCATAATAGTAACTCAACAATATGGATGGCATCCAATATAACTCAAGTTAATCCTCAGCCAGGTTCTTTCACACAAAAACAATCTTTACTTCAACTGGATCAGGACCAGTTACAAAGCTTTGTTATTTTTGGTAGCGATAGTAGTAACCATAGCAGTAAAAAAAAAGTTTTAGTAATTTAAATGGCATTTCAAGCATTTTTAAAAGCACAATTTATTTTTTACATTATTGAAAATTCATTAGTCATTCATTTTGTATTGTCTGAGCAAAGCTTTAAGGGTAGTATTCCAAGATTGTAACTCAATATATGACTTAGTGTTGTCAAAGTATAAACATGTTCTAACATTAGTCTTTGCATTGTATTCTTTTAAATTCACATGGCTTTACAGAAAGGCTTTCAAATGTGTGAGATGGCACAATATATTTACATAGCCATAGATATAGATATATAAAGATCTCTAGAAATCCACCTATCACCTTTTTTTGAGTGTTAGCCTCTCTCATGATTGCAAAGACCCTTGCAAGCATGAGGCAAGTTCCTCCAACATTATCTACCCAAGTACACAGTCATAAGTCCCCCTTTGCTAGATTATCTGCTTTAAAGCACATAAAAGTCATCTGGAATCAAAACTATCTCATCAAGAAGAAGTCATATTAGTGGTTCAGATAGGGTAGGCACTGGAGTAAAAATAGCTCCATTAGGAGTTGAGTTGCACCATGGAGGGAAATGTTACAAAAAAAAGACAGAAGCGTTTCAAAGACAGGAAAGGGAAAGAAGGAGCAGAGAGACAAAAGTGAACAAAATACCGCAGCAGCCTAGAGCGGACCAGATTTTCTTAGTGCATTGCAAATGTAAACAAAAGGCATGGAACATATCATAAGGACCTAAGTGTTTAGCTACCACAGAAAGTCACGTTCTCCCTCTGATCCCCATGCAATCTTCCTACTGATATCAATGGTCAAAAGCTTTGTGCTTTGGGGAATTCACTGGCCTGATTTTATAGTCCTGGCTGCATGAACTATGTTATGCTTAATCAAATTGTGGCATTCATTATCACAACATGCCAGAGAAATTATATGCATAAATAGGTTTAAAAGAATTAAACAGATGTATGCAGAGAAGATCTATCAATGACTATTAAACATAATTGATATTTAACCTACTGACTCCAGAAGCTAGAAGGACAAACCAGAGGAAGGAGCAATCTGTACCTCTACTGTTTCTCTATGTATCTATATTTACTACTGCTCGATAGAATCCCAGATTCACTGAGATCTGGAGATCATCTACTCCAATACCTCTGCTCAAAGCAGGGTCACCTAGAACAAGTTGTTCACAGCTGGGTTTTGAATTTCTTCAAGAAGGGAGACCACAGCCTCCCTGGGCAACCTTTCCCAGTGTTTGACCACCTTTACAGTAAGAAAGGTTTTTCTTATGTTCAAACTGAATTCCCCATTTTTCCATTTGTGCGCATTGCCTCTTGTCCTGTCAACTGGATACCCTGAAAAGCCTCTGGCTTCTTTACTCCCTCCCATCAGGTGTTTATAAACACCGACAAGGACCCCTGAGTCTTCTCCAGGATAAACAGTCCCAGCTCACTAAGCCTCTCCTCATACGGAAGATGCTTCAAGGCCTTACTCACCTCCATGGCCCTTTGTGGACTTGTTCCAGTATGTCCATCACAGTCTTGTACTCCCCTTCCTTGTCTTCCCAGCAATCCACTGCAGCTATCCTACCATGTTGCTGTGATCACAGTGAGATTGTAAACCTGCAGCTACATGCAGACCTGTAACTCCTGTTTGCTCCCCATGTGGCATTCACTAGCATACAGGCACTCCAGAGAGGTACTTGGTCATGCTGATTTAGCAGCTTAGTTCAATCTTTGGTCTGATCCTGTAAGGTTACTGTCGTGGTTTAACCCCAGCCGGCAACTAAGCAGCACAGAGCCGCTCATTCACTCCCCTCCGTGGTGGGATGGGGGAGAGAATCAGAA
>NW_009186998.1:428-11736 GCF_000690835.1 Fulmarus glacialis | reverse complement strand
GTATTTGGCCGCCTGCCAGATTAAACCACAACAGTGCTTTATGATCTTCTTTTGGTTTTGTTTGGTTTGCCTTTTTTTCTTTTTCTTTATTTCCCTTTTTTTTTCCCCCTTGGGAACAATTTCCAAAGAGCAAAATAGTGGTAAGTGTTTGTGAAAGCATTTTAAAGATTAACTTCAGAAAGACTTTGCATGTACACATACAAGCCAGGTTACATCCTATTTTACAGAAGTGTTAAGTGTCATTTCATATGTTTTTACAGGTAAGTCAGCAATGTCTATCAGATATGGGTATTTTTTATCAGGACTGCGTTCAACATACACACCAAAACCTCAAGACCATGAGCTCTGGACCTTTAGTGGTATAAGCTTGCTCTGTATACACAGAGTGGAATGAAATACAGGTTTAACTTAAACTCTAGTTTTACTTTCTTTTACTTTTACTTTCTTTTTCCTCACCGTAACTTTTTTATTATGATACTTCTATAACTGTCAGAATATAAAATATAAACAACCATAATGATAAAAGACAGTAAAATTAAAGTCAGCTAGCTTCAGCTATCTCAAAATATATTCGAAATAGTTGAAATGAGACAGTCCTTTTGTCTCCCTTCCATTCCCCAATTTCTGCTGTGCATTTTCACTGTTTATCTTGTGGTAGTTCTGGTATTTGTCAGACCTGAGTGTAAAAATCACTAATGCAGCATAACACAAGCTAAAGGGCAAAAGCAAGCAAACAGAAAAACAAAAAATAAACAAAGGGATGGGTTTGCACAATTATGACTTGGATCAACTCAGAAGTGTCTGATGAGAGCTCCCTTTCACTATAAAGAAAAGAAATTGGACTGTGTCACTGGAAATAATAGACTGGGAAGGGAGGAATAAGAGGAAGGAAGGTTTAGGGGCATGGGGAAAGAAAGGAGGTTGTAAAACGACCTCCTTACCTCCTATACAGCTCCTAGATCAGGTCATTTGTATTAGAGACAAGGTTTTGGGTATGATATATCATCATTCAAAGTACTTATCCTTTTCTTTGGCTGTGAAGGATGCTTAGATGAATTGATAAAACTAGAGAAATGTCGTGGTTTAACCTGGCAGGCAGCCAAATACCACGCAGCTGCTCGCTCCCTCCCTCCTCCCCCCCCAGCGGGTTGGGAGAGAATCGGAAGGGTAAGAGTGAGAAAAACTCGTGGGTTGAGATGAAGACAGTTTAATAGAACAGAAAAGGGAAAATAATAATAATAATAATGATAGAATATACAAAATGAGTGATGCACAATGCAATTGCTCACCACCCACGCTGACTGATAATGAAGTAACAATCGGTACTTCCTGGATCACGCCTACCATTCATATACTGAGCATGACGTCACATGGTATGGAATACCCCATTAGCCATCTGGGCTGGCTGTCCTGGCTGTGTTCCCTCCTCCCAGTCTAGCTTGGAAGCAGAGGGTAGTTGTCCTTGACTTAGCAACAACTGAAAACATCAGTGTGTTATCAACACTCTCCTCATACTAAATCCAAAACACAGCACTAGGAAGAAATTTAACTCTCCCCCAGCCGAAACCAGGACAAGAAATTACTTTAAAAAGAATTATTTTAGATAAAGTGGATCCCACGTGGAGTCCCCTGTCATCCATCTGATCTGTTTCTCAGTATGTTCTTCGGGTTTTATCTTCTTGTCGTATGCCAGAATTCTTATGTGCTGAAATTTCAGTAATAAATACTTTTGAAGAGTAACTTCCAAAAGCTTGATTACCCATTCATAATTTCATGCATATCTTTGGCAAACTCATGGACATTTCAATAGAGAAACTGTTTTAGGTTGTTAGTTCAAACAACTGGAACAAAAGCTGTTCTGTTGCATATGCAGTTCTTAATTCTTAGAATATCTATACACTTCATGAGATAAAAAATCCTTTCTTTGACAAGCAGCTGCGGCCATCACAAAATTGTAAGGGCCAATATAAGTGAAATGAAGGAGTAATATATACTAAAATTGTGAATTCATCAGAAGTGTAAGAAGCAACTGATAAAGACAAGGTGGTTTAGTAGTGTCAGGCATTTAATGACTGCTTGAAATGAGTGTCATTTACACATTATGAAGAAAATTTAAGTGTAGCAAGAAAACAAAGATTTAGAATTTGCAGGTTGGAGTTACATTTATTATATTATACAGAACTCTCCATAGAATAGAAATTCTACTTTTGGTCATTAATAGTATTTTAATAGTGCCTGGATAACACACATCTTTCATTAATTTTAGTGAGAGAAATGTGGTAAAATTCCAGACATAGATTTGAAATGCAGATAGCCACATCCAAAGAGTTGCATTCAATGGCTTAATATCCAGGTGGAAACAAGTAGCAAGTGGTTGAGGAGTCCGTCTTGGGCCCAGTACTGTTCAATGTCTTTATTAATAACATAGATAGTGGGATTGAGTGAACCCTCAGTGAGTTTGTGGATGACACCAAGCTGAGTGGTGCAGTTGATATGCTTGAGGGAAGGTATGCCATGCAGAAGGACCTCAACAGGCTTGAGGAGTGGGCCCGTACAAATCTCATGAAGTTCAACAAGGCCAAGTGTAAGGTCCTGCACCTGGGTCGCAGCAATCCCTAGTATCGATACAGACTGGGAGATGAATGGATTGAGAGCAGCCCTGCCAAGAAGTACTTATGGATACTGGTGGATGAAAAGCTGGACATGAGCCAGCAGTGTGTGCTTGCAGCCCAGAAAGCCCACCGTATCCTGGGCTGCATCAAAAGCAGCATGGCCAGCAGGTCGAGGGAGGTGATTCTGCCCCTCTCGTCTGCTCTTCTGAGACCCCACCTGGAGTACTGCATCCAGCTCTGCGGTCGCCAGTACAAGACAGACATGGACCTGTTGGAGCCAGTCCAGAGGAGGGCCACAAAAATGATCAGAAGGCTGGAACACCTCTCCTCTGAAGAAAGGCTGAGAGAGTTGGGGTTATTCAGCCTGGAGAAGAGAAGGCTCTGGGGAAAGCTGGTTGCCGCCTTCCAGTACTTAAAGGGGGCTTATAAGAAAGATGGAGAAAGACTTTTTGCTACAGTCTGTAGTGACAGGACAAAGGGTAGGGGTTTTAAACTGAAAGATGGTGGATTTAGAATGGATACAAGGAAGATATTTTTTGTGATGAAGGTGGTGAGGAACTGGAACAGATTACCTTGAGAGGTTGTGGATGCCTCATCACTGGGAGAGTTCAAGGTCCAGTTGGCTGAGCAAGGTCAGGTGGGATGGGGCTTTGAGCAATGTGATCTAGTGTAAGATGTCCCTGCCCATGGCAGGGGTGTTGGAACTAGATGACCTTTAAAGGTCCCTTCCAACCCAAACCATTCTATGATTCCATGATTCTATGACCTAGACTGCAATTTAACTGCCTCTTGAATACTCACTTAGGTTTTTCTGAGATTTCTGAACCATTATATATATATATACATTGTGTATATATATATATATATATACACACACACTCCAGAAGGTTTTCTGTTCCTGCTTCTTTTGTCTTATTCTACAGCAATTCATTTTGTCCATGGTGCAGTTCCCTAGACAGTCTCTACAGTCCTCTAGTTGTACCAACACTGCATCATCTGTAGGGTATTCTCTGGCATGAGGGGCAGCTCAGGAACCTTAGAATTCCTCCTGCATCCCCATAATAAGGTGACACAGGTACAATTGTTATGATGAAGCAGCATAGTGATACCTACCTACAGACGGATTCACCACATAGGAAAAAGCCTGTGAAAAAAAGTATGATAATACTGCAAAACTGCACATTTCTTTCATAACATGCTATATTTCAATCTCAGAACTCTGATAGTATTTAAAAAAAAAGTCTTCATTAAATTACAAAAATGTTTTAAGAAATAAGAAATATCTTCTGTTAAAATTTTCTAAATACAAAACCTGGGATTCACTTCCCAAATGATTATTAAATTAATCATTTGATCATAATAACAATATAAAAATATATAGAATCATAGAATCTTAGAATCATTAAGGTTGGAAAAGACCTCTAAGATATAATACTGTCATTTCCTGTAATTTTAGATTACTTTATAAGCAGATTCAAAGTTCAAAATGTATACATTTCTGAAAGCATTAGAAACAGATCACACAATAAAATAAATACAAAATAATTAAGGAAGATGTAACTTTTCCAGTCAGCTCATTTTTCTGAATAGAAACATTTTGGCTTCTCATAAATACTGAGCTTTAAAACTAAACTCCAGCAGGAAAAAAAGAGAAGAAATACTGAGCGGAATATAAGAATACAGAATAAACAGTTATTCTATAATTGATCTACAAAACTTTTCATTTGCATTATCAACTCAATTGCATTATAAACAATATTTTGAGTAACAAGAAACATGGTTTATGGTAGCAAATGACCTCTCAAAACATTACAGTATGAAGTGGGTGCGGGTTCTTCACAAAATTAATTAGTGACAAATATAATGTATCACCTTTACTACTTCAAAGTAATGATTTATTTAACCCTGGTTACAGAGAAGCAGTTAACATGATATATGCTCTTGTCAACTTTCATTTAATCACTCTGTCCAATCAATATCTCCTATTTTTCAATTGAATTTTAACATTTCATCTTGCAAGAAACATGATGATAAGGGGTTTTAAAAATCAGTTTTCTTTTACTGAACAAATGGCACATAGCAATGTTTAATTAAAATACATATATTTTATTGTATTGACATTGTTCTAATGTTTTAAAAATCTCATCCCAGCAAAGTCCTGTATTTCTCCTTTTGAGTCTGTGATAGCTAGGTTTGTGGTTTTCACAGTATTTGTTTAGGATAGAATTCTAGCAGAGTTCTAGATAGGTACAATAGACCTGACAAGTTAGTTATGTGTAGCACCAAGTCACTACCCAATTTTGCTCCCAGTTTGCCAACTGATTAAAGGTGACATAGCTGATCTGATAAAAGGTAAACTGTTAGGTCCATATGAATAGAAAGTTCTCATATTTCTTTCAGAATAAAGAGATTTATCCCACATTATTTTTGTTCTCATACAATCTACTCAATAGGTAATGTGTCCTATAAACTGCACTTTACACTAGTTTGTGGTGTCAGCTGTCATTGTGTTTTCATACATAGTTTATTGTTGCTATCAATCTGGCAACCAAGGCCAGATGAATCATTATAAAGATGGAATGGGATGGGATGGGATAGAATGGGTGGGATGCAGTAGAAACTCCTGCAGCAATGGGAAGGTTAAAGGAGGAGGTGGGGAGTTAAGGGATGGAAAGCCACAATCCCCTGAACACCTTTAGCAAATCTGTATCTGTAAACCGTAACTCCTTTTGAAGCTTAATTACTGATCAAAAAGACTCAGATATCATATTCATTTTCAAAGGACAAATGGCTATGCAAAAGCATCCTATATTCATAGTCCACTAACAAATACACCAAATCTGACTTTAGCATTGCTGGCATGAGACTATATAAACCAAGGTCACATGATGCAACACTCAGATTTAGTATAATCTCACTCTGCTGATTCAGGTCTGCTCAAATTTTGACAAGTTAACTATGCAAGAGAAGGTTTTATTTTGGATCAGGCATTGTCTGTCTGTTCTAATCAGACTGTATGCCAGATCCTGTATTTATGTAGTAGGGATAATTTAAGCTTTACCAAAACCAAACACACAAACAAAAAATCTCTTGAATTAATTCTACACAGTGTGCTCTGACCAAGCTGACAAAAATGCGCTCAGTTGCCAACATTTGATATGGATCCTATTAGTGCCTTGCAGTACACAGATCTGACAGTCACAATAATAGAAACATTGTTCTAAATGTCTGTAACAGACTTATTCCTAGCATTAAATCTTAAATGATAATCATATGCTGCCCTAATACAGCTTTTATTTTCTTTATGTCTTGGAAAATGATTTTATTTTGTTCAAGGCTTTGTCATGGTTTAACCCCAGCCAGCAATTAAACACTGCCCAGCCACTCATTCACACACCCCCCTCTGGTAGGATGGGGGAGAGAATTGGGAGGGCACAAGTAGGAAAACTCGTGGGTTGAGATAAAAACAGTTTAATAATTGAAATGAAACAAAGTAGAACCATAACAATAACAATGATAACAACAATAATAGAATATATAAAGCAGATGATGCACAATGCAGCTGCTCACTGACCACTGACCGACGCGCTTCACGTCCCGAGTACGAGAGCCCCCCCTTCCCAGACCACACCTCCTAACTATATACTGAGCATGACGTCACATGGTATAGAGTACCTCATTGGCCAGCTGGGTCAGCTGGCCAGCTATGTTCCCCCGCCAGCTTCCCATGCACCTGGCAGAGCATGGGAGGCCAAAAAAGTCCCTGGTGCAAGTACCACTCAGCAACAACCAAAACACCAATGGGCCATCAACGTCCTCTCATACCAAACCCAAAACACAGAACCGCCACCCAGCTACTGGGAAGAAAGTTAACTCTGTCCCAGCCGGAACCAGGACAGGCTTGTAACATGATTTATTAATTTTAACAAGAGAAAATGTGTTTAGGTGATGGTAGATAAGCGTCTGTTTTGCTATCACCCTCTGGTCTGTAATATTTTGTTATTCTTAGACAGATAAAATTTTATACAACATATATTCCTATAATTAACTCCTTTGCTATGGAGAATTACTTCAGGATTCTTATACTTAAAGTTTTCAGAAAGTATTAACATTGCCTCTTTGAATTTTAAACAAGGACATTTACAGCTGTTTTTCTGAAATATGGGCATCACCATTTTGATGTAAATAGTTAATTGCAATAAATGGAGTTGGGTTACTCAGTATTTGGTAATGCAGCATCTAGCTTGTAGGTACCCTTATGTAGCCTTCCTACCCTAGACATGTAGCAGGTTAGGCAATTCAGGAGGCAACCTGCAACTGTGAAGACATTTGGTGAGTACCTACCTACACACAAAGTGCAACTACTTGGAGATAGGCAAAATAATGTAAATTTTATGTAAATTTTAAGTGTTTTACTCAAGCCCATTTCATTTCACTCAAGATGCATATCTTCAATTCCTTCAGAGTAATCTGAAGTACTCCTTGCTTTTAAAATATGCCCGAAAAAGAAAGTGCTGATGACCCCGTTTTACAGAACTTTCTGACAGAGAGCAAGAAACCCTGACTGAAATGGGAAGTGAACCAGTGGGAGTTTATCTTTTTTTATGTGTCAGATCAACTGTGGGAATAGCCAAGTGTGCCCACACCTTTCACAAAAGGGTTTGATTCAGTTGCCTAGAAGTGGTTGTCCAGAGCTCTTTCAACTATAGCAGGGTATCCCACCTGATCTCTTGCTTCTCCTCTCATAACTCTCGGTCATATATGGATGCCTCAGCTCCTTAGGCATCTCAAATGACACCAATGGTTAAGGTGGGAAACTGAATTAAGTTCTTATTCATCTCACCTTTAAGTACTGTCAAAATCTTGCTACGACAAAAATGTATGTAAATACATACTGTATTTAAGGTGCCAAGAATTTATTGTTAGTCCAGTTGAAGTTTTAAAACTCTAATATTTTAAATTATCTAATTAATGCTGAAAAACACCATTAATATTACAGACAGAACTGTTAAGCAGGGATGTCATAACTGCATACAGTTTTTCTCAGGTGTTACGCACACCCCTTCAGTGTATCTAAGGTTGATACTTCTCAGTCTTTGTAAAGAAAAAGAGGGGTGGGGAGTTGTGACAAGACATTAGTAATACAGGGTATCTTCTGACAGGAATATGCTGATCATGGTGGTGGCCTCTTTCTCCTTCGTCTTAGCTCAAACCAGGGCATTTGCCCTCTTATGTCAGACTTCTTGCTTCCCAATTGATGTCCGGAATTTGCACAACAGCCTTCTCCAGCCTTATTTGACACAAAGGCCTTTTGTTTCTTACACAATGGCCACCTAGTTTTGTCAGACACTTACCGTATGTGTCACTCACTGAGTTGAAGCAGGTCAGGCAATAGTCACTTGACCACTACAGTTGTTAAAGCAGCCTAAAACTAGCTGAGACTGATACAACCCTGAAAAGTCCTGAGACGCAACGCTATGTAGTCAATATAGTGCCTGATGGTTTTTACTAGCAATGGCAAAATCCTAGTCCCATGGTCAAATTTAGCAACAATGTTGCCACAGTGTGGACTAATGAAATTATGAAGTCTCATGCCTAAAACTTTGGTAAATTTATACTTCCGTCATATTCACCATTGTGAGAATACAGGGGAGATAAGCATGCGATTGTCTATTTTCATACAAAGCGTTTATGGATTTATCATTTAAAATAAGCTAGACAAATAGGAAATTTGTAGGAATGGGCTAGTTAGAACTAAGAGACTAGTAAGACTTTAGGCAAATGAAAAGGTTATAGTAAATGACCTTTCTATGTAGAGGTCTTTGTAGCACTTTATTTTAACGGAGCAATGAAGAACAGAGAAATAAGGCCCGTCACAGTGTTTAGTCAAGCTGTGAGTAGTAACATGTAATCAATCCCAAAAGTAAATTAAATTCAATGTCAATTACTATTGTAAACCTATTGTTTTCTGTCATGTAGTCACAATTTTTTTATACTTTGAGTTATGCTTAGGGCTTTGTTAAAGAAAAATGTATTGATCATTTTGATTTAATCTTTGTCAAGACTTAAGCTACATATTTGGCTTGCCTGAAGAAGCTGTCAGGAGACATAATTTACAGGAAGACCTAGAGAACAAACACTGTAACAATCCAGTCTTGTACAGTATATATTGCCCTCTTTTTGCTTAAAACCAAAATACTTTTATAAAAACAGAAAGGTTGTTATTTTCAAAAATCAGGCTTTTTTAAAATGAAATATGTATTAGAACACCTGTTCCGATTTTTACACTTACATTTTAAAGTGTTTAATCCTCTATAGATTACTAGCTAGTGCAAGAAGAAACAGATTTTTATTTTCAATATCACGGTAAAGACATTTTAAAACATTTTTTTACTAACTGATTCTGTTAAGTCAGCAAACATAGATCAACAATACAATTCGCCACTGATCACCCTTCTGATGACCAGAAAAGGTTACTACAATACATATTATATAGGAATATTTGATTTTAAAATAGAAGAAAGAAAGGTATGATTTTTATTAATTCCAACACGATTAGAAGTTAATACTTTTTCCTTTCAGAAACTTCAAGGTGATTTGGTTTTGGTTTAGTTGTTATATAGGGTGCTATACACACTAACTATAAATATATTTTGAAAAAACTGAGTGGAAGGAAACTTTCCACTATAATCTTAAAAGAGAACTTATTTTTGTTTTTATATCAATTTGGAATAAGAAATGCATTAAAACTTTATGATACATGAGATGAAAATTATAATAGAAATTAAGGCCATGTTTGCTATTTTATTAAAGAAAAAAGACATATTTCACTACAGGCATCTCCTGATTCTCAAAGCCAGACCAAAAGTGTATTTAAGTTAATAGAGCCCTTTTGTAATATTCATTGAATCCTAGAGCACATCAATATAAAACAGAGGAAATGAAACAGAGTAGAAATACAATTTTGTAGTGTGTGTGAAAGCTTAATATGTAAGATTTTCATTAAACCTTTTTTTTGCTCAGATTAATACTGCCGTAGTTCTTCCCTCAAAATACAAAATAGTCAAAACAAAACTCTGTCCCTGGACAGATAAGAAGTACCTGGTGTTGTTGTAGTCTACTGAGCAAGCAGTCTGCTTCTGATGGAGCTGAACCCAATAGGATTTATGTTATAGGCTTGAAACCAGCAAATACCAGGAAAAAAATATAGCCCTGAAAAAGAAAAACAAGACCAACACATATGGATTGGGAACACTCTTGTAGAGATCAGTTCCCACAGGGCATTCTAGCAGAGGACTACTGAAGACATGCTTCAGTCAAAAACAGTCCTTGAATGCATCACTGATTTGCATCTTAAAGATGATTAATTTATTATTAGGGTTTTCAAATGGGGTAGGGCTACTGTAAATTATTGAGAAGGATTTCTTCAAGATCTGGCATATTTTTATTTCAAAGAGAATGAGCAGCTTTCTTCATCTGGATAGCTTCTCCTTAGGAAACAGATGTTACATTTCAACAATTCCTTTTCTGGAGAAACAGATGGATGTATTGCTGTAAAATATGGTGCTATTATTTTCTAGAATACGTGTGCTGTAATGGAGGGGTGTGTAGGTGCTCTTTCTGAGCTCCTAGATGGCAAGCTGAGAGTCAGGTTTTGATTAGCAGCTTTATTGCCACAACAGATATACCTACACTGTCAAATTATTCACTTCTCCTGTTCACTCCTGGGTCTTGATTCCTAAGCATCTTCACTGCATAAATGTGTAAAGTAGAAGCTGAATCCAGTGGGTTTCTGGGGCTCAAAGGTTTCTCCTTCCCACCCTGCTTGAGCATTAGCAGAGTCTCTAAGCTCATCTAATACCCAAGGCCAGACTTTGGGCCCTTTCCTTGGTCAGTGTCTCAGATCTTGGGTATTTGCAGGTGCAGGTCTCCTTCTATTAACTGGCATCCTAACTTGAAATGCACTAACAAATTATAGACACTAGAAAATAGAAAGCAAGGTTGCACAAATTTGCATTGGGATTGACTGTAGATGAAGATATAGATTTTCCCATTATTACTAGTCCGAGACACTTTCTCAAATCAGAGGTTTCACATAAATTTAATAGCAACAAAACAACAGGAGTCATTGACTTGCCAAATACAAAACTACTTAGCTACTAATTTTTTTTGTGTAATATGCTGCTTGGATCAGTTCCTTTACTGCAAGAAAATATAGTAACTATCAAACATCAGACAAACAAGGTGGTAATGAATATCTCAGGAAAAGCAAACTGGTAAACCTAACCTCATGTTAAGAAAATTGGTAAAAATTATAATAAAGAATACCATTATTCAATGATTATGGCTAAATACAACATGGTAAAACTGCTAAAAAAAAAAAAAAAAAAGTCCCCAAAAACTTTTTAAAGTTTTATCAAAACTAGAGAATTTACAGTTGCTTTAAAAACTTGACAACTAAATTTTATGCGTCTTGTGAGTAAGTTTATTTCCAGAAGTTCTTAAATAACCAAAGCCATCATTTAATAAGAAGGAAGGCTTAAGTAAATTACCAAACAGCATCATATAGTCATAGAATCATAGAATGGTTTGTGTTGGAAGGGACATTTAAAGATCACCCAGTTCCAACCCCCCTGCCACAGGCTGGGACATCCTTCACTAGATCAGGTTGCTCAAAGCCCCATCCTCCCTGACCT
>NW_009186998.1:0-374 GCF_000690835.1 Fulmarus glacialis | reverse complement strand
CAATAAAAAAAAAAAAAAAAAAAAAAAGTCTTCCTTATGTCTAACCTAAATGTATCTTCTTTCGGTTTAAAACCATTGTTCCTTGTCCTGTCACTACAGGCCCTGGCAAAAAGCCTTTCTCCATCTTCTTTATAAGCGCCCTTTAAGTATCGAAAGGCCACAATAAGATGTCCCCAGAGTCTTCTTTTCTCCATGCTTTTCTCCCAGCTGTCTCATCCTTTCTTAATAAGAGAGGTGTTCGAGCCCTGTGATCATTTTTGTGGACCTCCTCTGGACCCGTTCTAACAGGTCCATGTCTGTCTTGTACTAGGGGCCCGTGAACTAGATAGAATCATAGAATCATAGATAGAGATAGAATCATAGAATCATTAAGG